>NC_068359.1:103237761-103537761 GCF_020536995.1 Dreissena polymorpha
TAGCAGTAGGACTGTCTGTCTAGCAGTTTGTCGGTCTGTCCTGCATGCAGTTTTCCAGTGTTTTTTTTTACACGACACTTTCAGATAATGAAGATTTTTGGTATGTGAGTCTACCTACATGACCTACACTGGCTACTGATATGAGTTTGTTCTGGTCCATTGATTTCTGGTGGGAGGTTTCTATGCAATACTCTCAGATATTTATCTGATTTTTGGTATGTGAGTCTACCTTCATGACTTAAAGATGAAAGGTGAGTTTCTTTTTGGCCCATTGACTTTTGGTGAAGTTATGTGGGTTGGTCTTCGAAATTTTCCTTTTTTTTCAAAATGCTTTCAGATATGCAGCTGATTTTTGTTATGTGCAGTCTACCTACATGACCATCAGATGAAGTGCGAGTTTTGTTCCGGCCCATTGATTTTGGCGATGTTCTGGGCCTTTGACTTGAGAATGTTCAATTTTCGGGAGTTGTTTTACACAACGCTTTAAGATATAGAGATGATTTTTGGTATGTCAGTCTACCTACATTACCCTCAGATGAAGTGTGAGAAGTTTTTTGGTCCATTGATTTTTGGCGAATTTATGGTTGTTAACCTTAGACATTTTCTCTATAATAACCATTTTTGAGTTTTTTATGCAATGCTGTCAGATATTGAGCTGATTTTTGGTATTTGAGTCTACCTACATGACATACAGATGAATTCTGAGTTTTGTTCTGGTCCATTGATTTTTGGCAGAGTTGGAATTTTTTCTCTTAAATAGCTTCTGTGCAGCTTCAAAGCGCAGTAGGGGCATTGTGTTTCACAAATACAGATCTTGTTGTTCTAAAAAGTATTCATCTGTTATAAACATAACCTGTTTTATTTCTTTTCTAACAAGATATACTCTTGCTAACAACTATATTTGTTATTTGCAGAAGTCCGCCCCTGCAGCTGGGGGCAAGAAGGGAGCCCCTGCAGCAGCTAAAGGGGCCCCTACCAAGGGTAAGGCGACCCCTGGGAACACCATGCTCACTGTCAGTGGCCCAAGTCCAGTCAGCCCACCCAAACCTGAGGATATCACAAAAGAGTTAGTGCTGGTCTAATGTAAAAAACACACTCGAGCCTCGCGCTGGTATTACAGGGCTTTATGCATGTGCTTAATTTTTTCAGCCCAGATTAGCCATGGAGTCTACACAGGCTTACCAGAGACAAATCTTCTTCTTTCATGGAATTTTTCCTCAAAAGGGAGATCTCTTTTAAACAACATTATTCCAGTTTAGTTGAAAGTGTCATCCCTGATAAGCTTGTGTAGACTGCACAGACGATAACTCTAGGATTACACCTGACGCACATGCATTAAGCCCACTTTTTGCAAAGGATTACTTAATTTAATCTTTGTTTTAAACTCAAATGTAAAACTATTCAAAATTATTTGAATGATCAAAATCACATCTTCAGTATAATTAACGCCTTTTATTTACCAACACTTGTACTGCCCGATTTTGAAATAGAACAAAGTAGAAACAGAACGTAATCTTTTATGTATGATTACAATGTATTATTCTTCATTCTAAGTAGTGAAGTACGGGTATGCTTGATTGTTTCCAGTTCCACTGCGTATGCGTCTGCAGTTGGTTCCGCTGTTGAGGCAACTTCCGGGGCAAGTTCCAGTCCTCACAGTTCCCTGCTATGTGGCTCAGGGAGACAACAACCCAGGAGGGAAGCTGCCATACAGGGGGCATGGGGAATTAAGGGGTTGTAGGGAAACATTTGTGACACAAACGAGTACAGACTCTATTGGACCCTATTGACTTGTAAATCTTACACAGAAATAATTTGTGTGCATACTGGTAGGCACTCTAAAAAAGCATTTCTGTTTGAATACTTGCGGACTCACTTTATATGCATGATTATCTCTTAATAAGAGACAAAAGAAATGATTCCGACACCTAAAATACGTGTAAAAATAGTGTTGTGGGAGATGAAACTGAAAAATTGATTTAACACATGGAGGTTAATATATTTATTTTATATAAAATTTAAGAAGACTTGAAAAGGCTTCTTATATGTACATGTGCCACTTTAAACTTATAGAAAGACTTATTTGGCCCCTTTGATAAAATGTTATTTTATAAACTTTCATATATTGAGTGAGAAGTATTAAATCAAACCTCCTACATACAAAACTACAGTTGCGCATTCACAACACTCGTATGTGGAGCTACATTGCCCGACCGTGAAGCCATCACTGGTGGTGATATCCGACAGTGGAAAACAACTACACATTTCGGTGATGTGTCGCTCGGTCAGAACATTTCAAATCGGTCACCATTCAGAATATCTCCAGTAAACAGTCGAGGTAAACACTTTGTGCTACTTTTAAAACCCATGTCCACACAAAAATATTTCAATGCATTCTTAAATGATACAATTCTAATGAAATAAAATTATGTTATTTCACTTAAAACTATTTAGTTTGTTAATGTTATATTGTGGTATATGTTAATGTTCAGAAGTGTTCATTGAAGAGACCGTGAAGACCTGTATACTTTTTGTATGCTTTGGTACAAACAAGTGATTTCTAATTTAATTTCTTGACTTATAAATAATATCACAAGCTGTAGTGTGTATGGTAAATATATTGATAACTACCAAATTATTTCTATTTGTCCAATGGAATACTTCTTTTAGTATCGGTTTTTACAATTTCTACTAGAGAGGATTTCTGCAGAGAATTTTATAAAAAAGGATGGCGTCTTTAAAGTGCAGTATGCACAGGCTAATCAGGAGTCACTTTTCCGCATTGATGAAATTTTTGATTACAGGAAGTCTCTTCGAAACCAGAAATCTAGTTAGCGGAAAGGTCGTCCCGGATTAGCCTTGAAGACTACACTAATCTGGGACTAGACTTTACACTCATGCATTGCGCCCAGTATTCATGTTTCTCTACTGACAGCTGTCCTCCAGTGTGCTGGACACCAATGGTCCATTCCAAGTGGTGAATGCGTTCAGAGTGCTCCCCCCTGACGCCACTCACACCATGCTGCTGTCCTTCACCCCCAGCGCAGGACGCGTGGTAAGTTACCTGGGATAATTTAGTGAAATAATCACATATCACATGCTATACATTGCTTCCTTTGTTATACAGAGAGTCCAAATACTCTTATCTTTCATGTATTCATTATATTTTGAGCATTTTTTAAATGCATTATAGCGTACTTGAGCCACAACATGCTAATTATGAGCTTTTGTCATCACCTTTTGTCTGTCTTGCCTGGTCTTTGTCAACATTTACTATGTTAATACTCTAGAGGATACATGTACTGCCCCATCTTCATGAAACTTTGTTAGAACATTGGTCTCAATGATATATCGATTGTAGATTAAACTACGTCACATGAGGTCAAAAAACTAGGTCAGTAGGCCAAGTTAAAGAAAAAAGCTTGTGTACACTCTAAACGGTACATTTATTCCGCAATTTTCTTGAACTTTATAAAAGAAATCTTCTCCTTCATGTGTGGATCCAATATGAAACTGGGTCTCTTGGTATCAAAAGCTATGGCAATGGGTTTAAATTAAGTTAAAGCATGAAAATACTTTATAGGCTGCATTTTTTCTCTTATCATCATAAACTTGTTCATGATATTGTTCTAATGATATCTTGGCTGAGGTCTAAAATAGGTCTTGAAACATAGCAAAAGCTGATAAAAAAATTTCAGTACCTTTAGGTCTCAGTTTAGTGCCTGATTTATATGAGAATTATTTTCAACTCATTGTGCCATTTGTTGTGTTATATATTTATATCTTAATACTGCATTATAAATGTTGATATACACCTAACAAATGCATAATAGTGATGTCATTTTGTTGATTAGTTTTATATTGAGTGTAGTTTTCAGCCATTTTTTCTCATTTTTACTTTTAACATGAAAAGTGCAATAATTATGGGATTAATAGAATTCTCGGTAAGTGTTGAACACAGAAAAATTAATTTGCTCAGTAAAACCTTAACCATAGTTGGATTGAACATTGTTTCTAAGTATCTCTAAACTAACATGTATATTTTTAAGCACAAACTTGGTTGTAGGCAATCCTTATGATTACATCTTCTTATATTAAAACATGTGAAAATAAAGGAATTCCAAGTGTCAAGGGATTGAGGCCTAGGGGATTATGTAAACTGGGAGTTTCTATTTTTCATCCTCTCTCAGGGATCATTCTCTATTGATCTTTCAAGCACTGGGTCTGTCTAGGAAAAAACTCAACTGTCTCCAAAAGCTATTAATTAAATGGTAAATATTTACACCAATTCGTCTACACCTTTCAAAAATACTAACAGACATTTAATCAAAAAAATGGGAAATCGCCCTATAGAGGCATCTTGTTTGTTCTATCTGCATCTAACTTGGTCAGACTTTTTGTATAACCCGGTAATAATGTCTTTGCCAGATAATATTTGAATTCTTTGTGCATGTACTGATGGGTTTCAGGTAGCCTAAGCTAATAACTGCCTATCTTTGACAAATTCAAGCTAGAATATGAGCCTCTGCAGGACAACTGGGCTTAATGCATATGCGCAAAGTGTTTGCTCCTGTGCCTTTGAAATCTGCACAGGCTCATGAGGGATGACACTTTCTGCTTTTATGGCATTTTTCGCATGAAGGAAGGCTCTTATAAATAAAAATCCAGTTTAAGCAGAAATAGCTGTCCCAGATAAGCCTGTGAAGACTCCAAAGGCTAATCTGGGACAACATTTTATGCACATGCATTTAGCCCAGTTTTCCAAGAACAAGTCTCATATAATTACCATGTGTTTTGTGTGTGTGTTCAGTTCCAGGAAGTGTTGAGTGTCCACTGTGAAACTGGTAGTCTGCACGTGACCCTCATGGGCAAGGGGGTCAGTCCCCTGGTCAGTCTGTCCCCTAACGTGGCGGAGAACGGGGTCATGGACATGGGATCTGTCTTGGCAGGGGAGTACCTCGAGAAGACATTCAAGGTGCAGTGGCCATTTTGTGTTATTTTTCTGTTATAAACATTTTTGTTTTTACATGAATATCCTCATCCACAACTTATTCCATTTATAAGCCATTTAACATTTTTTATACAAAAAACTCCCAATATTGTAATAAATTTAAGCTCATACAAGTACATGTAGTATAACTTTTACGATTTCTTGAAACAGAGCATTTGAACAATCATTGGAAATAGTTTGCTACATTGTATGTTTGTGATGATTTGTTTCCTTTGCATGAGCTTGTTAATGTATATTTAATGGAGTTCAATGCTTATTCATAACTTTCAAAGTTAATATAACTCACAGTATTGTTTGAATATCCCAAGAATTATATTGTTTGATCCTGGCTCTGGGGAAATGGTGTTTAATAATGGTGTGTAAAGTGTTGTCACAGATTAGCCTGTGAAGGTTGCAAGACTTTCCAGGGACAACCCTTTCCACCTAAACTGGATTTTTGCTAAAAGGAGACTTCCTTTAAACAAAAATACCATGAAATTCAAAAGTGTTGTAGATATTAGCCTCTGTGGATTTAATAGGCTAATCTGGGACAACACTTTACGCACATGAATAAAGCCCTGTTTTCAAAGAACATGGCTCCCATCAAACCCTGGTATGTCCACAGATGCAGAATACCTCTTCCCTGTCCATCAAGTATTCCATCAAACTGGAGAGTCTGTCTCTGCTACGGCACGCACACGCTCAAGAACTGCCGAAATTCCTCGCTGGAAAATCTAACACTCTAGTCGGTGTGCAGAACAACAATGGTCATAACGTGTTTGACCTTGTGCCCGCTGAAGGTTGCCTTGAACCAGGTGGGAGCGTGGAGATTACCGCGACATTCTCACCGGACCACGCCAGTGACCTGTATTCTGATGGTGTTAAAATTGAGCTCTTTGGAAAGGTTAGTTTGTTAACACTTTTGTAAATGGTCCTTTTCTGGTACTAAACACCCTTAAAATAGAAATACGCTAAATATTACAATAACTTGAAAATTACTTGAGACATAGTCATGAAACTCAGTATGTACATGAAAAGCAATGTCAAGTCTACAGTCAATCTTGTGCTTGCGACCACTTGAATGAAGCGACTTTTGTCTTATGCAACCACTTTAAATCCTGCCCGAGCGTTTTACCTATATTTTCATATTGTATTAAGCAACTTTGTCTTACGCGACCGACCAGCGACTGCTGATTTTAGTGAATTTTAATGTTGAGTCTTGAATTAAGCGACCGCTTTAAGGTAAAAGTGGTAAATCTGTTGACCGTTCAGGGACAAATCAGTGTTGATTGTTTATCTAAGCCGATAACATGAACGATGACACCTTTGTTGTGATTTCACACCAGCCATTTTCCTTGTCTCGATGACTGGTTCTGACCGGTGTTAATGCTGACTGCTTATCAATTTTTGGTGTCGAATAATACAGTGAGGTATTGCCAACAGTCTACAGGTTAAAGAGTTTACTATCTGGGACGTTAAGTGACAAATTTGATCGCCGATTTTATTGCAGAAACAATGCGCCGACGCGACAAACATTTTCACAGTCTTCTCGAGAGGTGTAAAAAATAAACTATTAATCGGTAACATGTAGCGAAATCTGTTCATTAAAAAATGTAATTGTTATTATGCTAATTAGTTTGTGTTAGCAAATTTTCCAATCAGGCATGTTTATTTAGTTTTCAATCAAGGTGTTTTATTTATTTCCTTATGTACCATAATCAAGTCAGATATATATAAGCTTACATGCAGAAATTGAAATGTCAAAACAGAAAGTATTAACGTTAAATGAGAAAATTCGGGTATTGGAAGTGTCAAAGAGTAAAAGTGCACTTAAATTTAATCGCAAATGAGTTTGGAGTCGGAAAAACCCATTCTCCGTGCAAACCATTTACATTGTATTTAGAATTCGAGAGAACAAATACAATTTGATTACAAAAGCAGAAATAGCTGTGTCAAAAAGAGATAATCCGATATCTGGATTTAAAATCAAAGGTCCCATCACAAATGGCCTTTTTTTAATTTAAAGACCATTTTATTAAGAGACCACTTTTGGTTACTCCCTTTAGTGGTCTCTAAATACAAGATTGACTGAATGTGTATCTTTATATTTAACTTAAGTTTAAACATCTGGTAAATGTAAAAAAATATAT
Organism: Dreissena polymorpha; assembly: GCF_020536995.1. Classification (NCBI taxonomy): domain Eukaryota; kingdom Metazoa; phylum Mollusca; class Bivalvia; order Myida; family Dreissenidae; genus Dreissena; species Dreissena polymorpha. The sequence continues at coordinate 103,244,902 of NC_068359.1, forward strand.
ATATTATGAAACAGGTGTTTGTTCACAATATTAATAGGGAACTCCTCTTTTTCAAGTTTTATATTATCAAAGTCTTTTTAATGAAGGTATCAGTTATAGAGAACAGCTCAAGTATTCTGCTTGTCGAAAAAAATGATATGTTTATTCAATAGATCAATATGTCAATCATTGTTTTATTAAGTATATACATACATTTGTGAACTTGATCAAGGGGGAGTCAGAAAAAAATAGCAGAGGTGTATTTTTGGAACAATCCAGGGGTCCGGGCTGGTTGTTGGGCCGCTTAGAAAAAAAATTCCGCTCAATAACTCAACCAGTTTAGATTGAATGATCATGAAACTTGGCAGTAATGTTTAAGGGCGTAATATACTTGCTAGGTTGAATATAGAGTGAGATGGTATTAAAAACTTACGCATTTTGGCCCCTGATTTATGAAAATATAGCAAAATTTACCTTGTGTACTCTCAAACTCATCATGAAACGTGGCAATTATTTTGTCTGGCCATAAAAGCTCAAATAAGTTTGATAACCAGTCAAAGTGGGCTCTCTAGTTGCAATTACTTATTAAATTACTTTGAGTCATGCAAAATTAAAAATCTTAATCTTGGAATTGTTAGCTCATCTATTTTTTGGAAAAAAAAAAAGAGCTATTGTCATCACCTGAGCGTCGGCGTCCGGTTAATTTTGTGTTTAGGTCCACTTTTCTCATAAAGTATCAAAGCTATTGCATTCAAACTTGGTACACTTACTTACTATCATGAGGGGACTGGGCAGGCAAAGTAAGATAACTCTGGCTGGCATTTTGACAGAATTATGTGCCATTTTTATACTCAGAAAATTGAAAGTTTTGTTAAGTTTTGTGTTTTGGTCAACTTTTCACCTAAAGTATCATAGCTATTGCTTTCAGACTTGGAACAATTGCTAACTTTCATAAGGGGACTGTACAGGACAAGTTGCATAACTCTGGTTGGCATTTTAACGGAATTTTGGCCCTTTTTGACTTAGTTGCTTTGAATATTTGGTTAAATTTTGTGTTTAGATCCACTTTACTACTAAAGTATCAAGGCTATTGCTTTCAAACTTCAAATACTTCATACTATCATGACGGTACTGTACCTGGCAAATTGAATTTGACCTTGACCTTTGAATGACCTTGACTCTCAAGGTCAAATTATTGAATTTTGCTAAAATTGTCATAACTTCTTTATTTATGATCAGATTTGATTTATACTTTGACAAAACAACACTTACCTGACATACCACAATAGACTCCACCCAAACCATGCCCCAAGCCCCACCCCAGAATCCCCCCCCCCCCAAAAAAAAATTATATATTTTAATATATTTTTTTTCCATTTTGTCTTATTTTTGAAAGATCATCTAATTAATTACCACACCCTCACACTATACCCCCCCCCCCCCCCCACCAAGGATTTTTTTTTTAAACATGGTTGCTGCATCTGTATGAAATTTTGGGGCGGAAATGAGGCGGAATTGGGACGGAAACTATTGTGTCCGCGCGGAATATAGGCGGAAATTGATTTCCGCCCCAAAAAGACCATGTCTCTTGAATATTTTCCAAGCGAAACTCATAAGCAATTCCAGGCGGAAATAAGACTGTGATGGAAGTTCATACTTATACATTTCTCTGGGGCGGATTTTCTGACTTAGGAAATTAACTCGGGCGGAATTTCATACTTATACATTTCTCTGGGGCAGAATGTTGGACTTAGAAAACTATTGATAAAGAATTTCAAAATGGGCCTTAAGATAATTAAAAAACAGAGTTCTGATTTCAGTTTCTAAATGGTTATTGTAGGAAACATTTGCCATACACAAGGTAAACAACATTTATAGTCAATTCATACAATAGTTAACCCATGCAAAAAAGGCTGAAATAAGCTTGAAATGACACACATTTAAGGCTGGAATGACTCTGAAAAAATAGGACTTAAATCCACAAACTCAGCTGCAAGTTTTCACTCCTTTATAAAATTTGGAGGAAAATAATTAACTAAGATAAATACTGTTCTGGATGAAATTTATATATATTTTGGCTCAGGCTTATTTTTATAAGACCTTATAATTAAATCACTTTGTTATGATAATTTTCCTTACACTTACATTTAAAGTACGTATGTAAATCTACTATGTATTTAAAATATCTTTGAATTAAGGGTCGTAGAGCAAATTTGATTAAGGGCTGTATGCAAGTTGAAAATTGTTGTGAAATGCAGTAAATTTATCCCTGTTTATCAGTAGTGTTTTGTTTTAAGATGTCAATTTGGTGGCTAATTTTGTATTCCCCCAGTTAATTGTAAACAAAGAATGCATGGGTTACAATATGGGGTAATATGAGATGCTACAGTGATAGGAGGACAGACTCTTCAGAGTGAGTCAGAAATTTGAAAATAACAGCGCAGTGTTTGCAAGACCTGTTACTCAGGCTTGAGAATTTGAAATGCAGTTTCAAAGCAATGATTAGACTTTTTTAATTTGAAGTTTTAATAATATGATGAATTAATCTAACTTTGATGAACATTCTGAAATAATTAAGTAAAATGTGGAAGTCAACATTCAGTGTGTAAAAAAGGCTGAAAAGAGCGATTCAGTGAGTTATGATGGAACTTTTTTAAATGCTCCGAACTACTAAACAGGTTTGTTTCTTAGAATATTTACTTTGTATTGTTTTCTTATATTATGCTGTGTTTATTATAGTTATATTGTTTTACAGTAATATCTGTTTAATTGCAGGTGGTTAATATCTATAACATTTAAAATGAATGCTGACAAGCCAGTTTATAATCTTTGCAGTAATTTCACATTATATAAAAGACATAATGCAGTCAAAGGTGTCTATATCTTATAGAATGTTTTTTGCCATATAATCAAGATTTTTGTCATTTGTGAAATAGAAACCAAGTGCTTAAGCTCCATCAGAGGTCCAGATAAAGTTTTTGTATTCCTTAAATTTAATATGTGAATGTTTTAGTGAACCAACATGCATAACTGTTAATTTTTGGGTATTAAGTTTTAAGCCAGATATTTCACTTAAGTCTTGTATTGCGTTTATTAATGCAGTGAATGAGTTAATTATTCCATCAATGAAGTATGTTGTGTCATCTGCAAAAAATGTTTGTTTTATGACTGACTGTATCTGGAAAAAGATTGAAGGGTACATGTTGTTTTTGTGATTTTTTTTTTTTTTTTAGCTTTTGTGACCACTAAATGTTGGTCAATCCATCAGCAGCTTACGGAGCTATGTATATACCGGAGTAGTTCATAAGTTCATAATACCCCCCCCCCCCCCCTCGGAATAATTCACATATTCTCCTGTCATTTCCGCCTGGAAATAAATTCCGCCCGGAAATTTCCATCCCAGTCTAATTTACGCCCAGAAATCTTTTCCGCCTCATTAGCATATTCTGCCCCAAATTCCACCCCGTGTCAGCATGCAAAAATAATTTCCGCCCAGAAATCTTTTCCGCCTCATTAGCATATTTAGCCCCAAATTCCGCCCCATATCCGCCCCGTTTCTGCCTCGTTTCCGCCTGGAAAACATTCTTTCTTGTAACCACTATATTCGGGGCAGAATCAACAGTTTTCCAGGCGGAACTGTCAATAAAATTCCGTCTCAATTCCGGGCGGAACATTTCGTACAGGTAAAAAAATACAAATATTTTTTTTTTCATGTTTTTTCTTATTTTAGGAAGATAATGTAATAAATGACCACACCCCCACACTATACACCCCTCTCCACCCCACCCCTCCTTCCTTTTTGATTGAAGTATTGAGATAGGTTCCTTCACCTTTTAAAAGAAAAATAGATGAGCATTCTGCACCCGCTAGGCGATGCTCTTGTTTTATAATGTAACAGTTTGTAAGCCTTTGTTTCGTTTGTGTGCTTTCTTTGTATAGTGTTCTTCCCCGGAGGGCGCAGTAAATTCAAAAAGTTCATTTAAATGTGTGGTTTATGCAAAAAGGGCAAAAAGTAACGGGGTGGTGATAACTGTTTTCATTTTTATCTTACACCAAATTACATGTATATTACTTAACTTACAGTATTAGAGGACTTGGCATTCATAACATAGAGAAAATTGCGATCTTTTAATTTTGTTTAAAAATTTTGTAGTGCATTTCAAAAAAAATTATATTGTGAATGATTTAGAATTGATATTTCCTCTAAATACATTTTGAATCAAACATACTAAATCGTTAACTATATGGCCTTAAACAAATTTTTAATGAACTAGTTATTGTACTGCTTGATGGTTAAACTAAAAATCTGGACAAAAATGTATTTTCCAGTTATCAATTAAGTTGTTATCCATAAGAATGCATGGTAGCTTACTGGCTTTTGCCTTTGAAAAGGGAACAGTGGGGCTTAAGAAAGGTGTGGCACAGTGTCATGCAATAAGGGCCTGGGAAAAACACTACTTTTGTAAGCGTAATTTTATTGGTCCATGTGTATGTTTGCTTGGTTAGCCTTGATTTCATTGGTCCATGCATGTTCTTCCTTTGTTAGCTTTTATTTGATTGTTCTATGTGTGTTTACAGGAGGAGTCTCAGTCGTTCCAGATCAAGGGTACTGGCAAGTCAAAGATCATGTTCATAGAAGGAGGTGACCCTTTGAAACCTGACCTGGAGTCGCTTGCTGTGAAACTTACACCACATATCGAGGAAGAAGGTTGGCATTTTAGCTCACCTGAACATTAAGTTGTTTTTTTTTCATTTACAATTAATTTTCAAAGAGGATTATATACATATATATGATGATATTATGCATGTTCATTTTCACAGAGCTGAAAACTCAAACTTGCCATGGTTGCGATTCCGTTTTTTTTAAATATTGCTTTAAAAAAATACTGTTAGTCAACGCAACAGAGTATTTTTTATTTTGAGGTTTCATCAAATCAACCAACCAGCACGTTTTTATTAAAAGTGTGTCTCTTGTAAGTTATCATAGCTGTAACATTATCTGTATTGTTCATTTCAATGTTGCCTAAAATGTTCATTTTGGATTTGAGGCCGCGTGTTATTTGGATTTGTCAACCCCACCCTCAACTGACAATTTTTAATTTGCATATATAAAATCCCATCTTTTGAGCTAGGTTTGACACATAACTTTTCATAATTCATATATAAAATTTACCACTTATTAATAAGTAAATTGTTTTTTTGTTGTTTTTTTTAAATTGTTATTTCATTTGTAATTTGTGAGGGTGCATTTTTTTACATTTTATAATGCAGATGCAATATCTTAGCAGTTGAGCTAGTTTGAACACATAATTCACTTAATTGTATTTTATCAAATTTTACTTAAATATTTTTTATGTTTTGTTTTGTACATTGTATTTATTTTACTTGTATTGTTAAAATAAGAAGGGTTTGGAACTGGAGTATTTCATTTATCCGAAAACTCCAACCCATAGCACAGGACTGTATAGTTCTATCATTTTTCTTTTAGTCCATTTAAAATCAACCTTAAAGGAATAAAAACACAGGACAAAGTAAATAATTGATAGTGGTCATGCAGTTCTTTGTATTGACAAAAGTAATGTCTTGCCTGTGAAATATGTACTGCATCAGAAGAAGAATTTATAACAATGTCACGCCAAAACCTGTATTCATGGCCAAATGATATTTTTCTTTCAGATTTAAATAATTTATAATAAATATATCAGAATTCATTTGTCTAATAAAAGTTGTATGCTATTGAAACAACATGCCGGCGTACCATGCAAAATATTATCAACATTTGAGTTCCAACTTTACCATTGATATCACTTATATGGCATTTGTCTTGAAAAGGCTCATACATAATTTTCACTTCTGTATACAGAATTCAGGCAGTTGATGATTGTGTATATGTGTCAACTTGTACGTTCTTCTCTTCACAGATTTGAAGCTGATATTGCCGCCTGTGCTGGTGACCTTGAGAAGTACGGCGCTGGAGGACAGCTTTGTCCCTGCCACCCGTGACATCTTTGTCGGCTGTGTCCGGACCATGGCTGTCAGTCAGAAAAAGGTACCCTTTACATACTGGCTTTGTCTGGCATGTTAATGTGTAATACTACATGTATATAGAGTGGGCTTCATTGCGCTACTGAAAACAAAGGTTTGAGAGGGGCTATTTTGGAGTCTTTCAGTCTGTTGCTATGTTTGTCAGTCCTCTTAAAAAGTTACAAGTTTGTTAAGCCATGAATTTGAAATTCAAATATGTGATTACCATGAAGTATAGATGTGCAACAAGACGCGTTTCAACCCCAGTGATCCACTCATGTCTGAGATATTAGCCCTGGAACATGGCAGATTATCCCTGTGGGCGTATTAGTCAAGTTTATTACAAATATACTAGTTTAAAGACTGACTTGCATGATAATTGGTAACAAATCTTAAATTGTAATGAGTTTTCCAGAAAAAAAGCATGTTTAAAGTAGAGTGTCTGTTTGGTATTAACTATGATAATGTTGTTCATTCAAAATATAATAATATTAAGCACTACAAATATGTGTTTAACCCATTTAAAACACCTGGATGGCAGTTTTTAATATGTATGTTAATGTTTTGATGTAGCTTGTGTTATAATGTGCTCAGTTGGTGTTTTTAACCAAAGGTCTTTTAAATCAATCTGCTGTTGTATGCCACTTGTGGTATAATTAGTTGTGTTAAATGAATAACAAAATGTCTTCGAACTTATACTTTGTACATAACTGGAGTTATGGACCATTTTTTCCACAATATTACATTTTTTATTTGTGTGAGATGTAACTCAAAAATGCTTGGAGGCCAAAAATTTGCAAACATATTGACTTTCACAGGTTTATTATATGACTGATGTTATGGCCCTTTTTTATTTGAAAAAACAAACAACAAATTTAAATGTGTCATGTGGAACTCAAAATGTATTGCTGCTAGAGGGCTTAAAGATTGCAAACATATTAACCAGTGTTATAAATTGCGCCCCTACAAACTGATGTTTTTTCGACATGACTGGAGGTATTTTTTCACTTGTGGTATACGTAACTAAAAAATTATTGCTGCTAGAAAAGCTGAAACTTTACAGACGTATTACCAATGGTGTGAACCTGCGTACCTCGAGTGTTTAGTAAAGTCATTTTTCATATATTAGTGGTATTTTCAGACAAAAGCAGAATGTGGGGACATTCTTATCCTACGGATACATTTCTAGTTATTTCTCTGTTGCACCATAGCCTATAAAAACAGTTGGCTATAATACAGTTTGTTAAATAAGAGGGTGTTTTATTCAATAACAAATCTAACCATATTAAAACATAGTTAGAAGAAGTAACTGGTATTTTGAAAAAAACTACTTTTCAGGAACATTTATAGGAGAACTACATGTAGTTCATAACACTAACACATGTTGCTTTATTTTCCTGTTGTGGTGGCTGTCGCTAATTTAGGAGCTGAAACCTGGCTACAGGGTAAATGACTGCACTAATCTGCAAGCACAGAGCATTATAGAATTTATAGTCGAAAATGTTGACCAAACAGAATAAGCCTCACTCTGGGAAAACGGGGCTAAATGCATGTGCTTAAAGTGTCTTCCCAGATAAGCCTGTGTTCAGGCTCACAAGTACAGACTCTCTCGGCTTTTATGGTATTTTTTGATTTAAGGAACTGTTTAGGCAGACTGCACACACAGGCTAATCTGGGAAGACATTTTACACTCATGACTTAGGCCACGTTTGTTCCAGAGCAAGGTTCCTATAGTATTGTACTGAAAAAAGCATAAATATAGTTATACTTACCGGTATTTGGAATGCCATAATTAAGAAAAAAATCACAAAGTGCATGTATTGGAATCCACTTGTAAGCACATAGTCATGTACTCTTCTTTTTTGGAATATCAAAATGTAGGAGCAAAGCACATAGCAATGTTCTTTAGTAACCATATTTTCATTATCATGAAATAGGAGAAATACACACAGTATTGTACATTTTGCAAAGAGTAGAAGCAAAGAGTACAAGCAAATCGCAGTATGTCATTTATATATGTATGTCATATCATATATATTTGAATAACTGTTTGCTGTATTACATGTATCAGTTTTTAAAGCGCAAGATCTCTGAAATGTATTCTGTGTTAGATGTAGATCTACTTAGGACATAAGCACACAATGCTTTGTATTGTAATTAATGATAAGATTTCTGAACTTTGCTTACATATGTAGTGCTTTTATAGATTTAGAGGGCATAGAAAAGGGCATTTGTATTTTATGTATTTATAATGGCCGCAGCCAACACATTGAAATTTCTTAAAAAATTATGGCTAAAGTTGTGATATTTATTATCATGAAATTTCTCTGGTTTCATCTTGTATATTTAAAATTCTTTTTTTTCTGATGACATTTACCTTAGAATGACGGTTGTGAAATAATTCATTAATAAACAGAGCACAACCAGCTCAGTTTTATTAAGAAGTAACAGGTATAATATTTCATATGCATGGCAATATGCTTCGTCATCACTTATTTTTTTATTTATGAAGAAATAAATTATTTAAATTAATCAATTTATGTTAAATTGATCTTTTTGTCACTTACAAATCAATAAATCTATCAACACATTTATTGATTTCTTTAATAAGGACAAACTGATAAGGGTACAGTAGATTTGCACTCAGAAAAAATAGGTGTGGTTGGGTGGATGGGTTTTGCATACACTTTCTACTAAATGCATTTTGTCTTGAAATCATTCTAATTATTCAGTTGTTTTTTTTCCATAGTCTTTTGGCTTTATATGCTTCCTGACAGTGGCTATCACACATTTGCCCATGATTTTCTTCGAAAGTGTGTATCTTTGTACGGTCATCTCTATTACATTGCTGTACTTGTCTTGCTGGTTTTCACTTTAATTCTTTGAACTGGTTCTTTGTAAAAAACAATCAGATTTTATATTTATTTTTTATTTATCTCCCTTTCCAGAAGTGTTTACATTGAATTTTTAACATATTAGGTCGTATGTTTGATAAATGTTTTTGAAAATGTGTGTATTTAAAAATCATTTATTTGCATTTGGTTTTCATCATTTTACTTGGGCTGGACATTTTAATTAGCAAAAAAAAAAAATTGTGAATATTAAACTGAGAATATTTCTTTACATTATTTTGTCATGAGCTGAAAAACTTGCACTTGTGCACCTGTTTTGACTTCACAAATGCATTCACTGATTGAAGATGTTTCATAACATTGATCTTTTTCTTGAAATTACACATCTATATATATTTTTAACAATAAATGGTATCGATCTATAACAAAAAACTACAAGTAGTTGTAGGAAGATTGTTGAACTTTTCATTGACAAATATATTATCAACGAGATTGTACCTTCTTCAAAACAACAGGCCATTTTGTTGTGCATATTTTACATAACTTTCTTTTTGTTAAGGTCATTCCTTTGTATTTCAGAATGGAGAGTTTACATTTGAGAACATCCAGTCCATTACTCAGAAAGGGTTCAACATTGATCCACAAAAGGTAGGTGTTCTATTTTAAATCACAAACCTTTAGCACTAAGATAATGTACGTGTATGGAGTAGTTCAGGTGCTTTTTTTTCAAAATCTCTCTTTTTGTAATACAAGATAAAACTACATGCCTGTCAGCTGCAATTTGAAACTCTGTTAAGAATGCTATTCATATGGTAATTATGCAAAAATCTTGTGTTACCTTGACCTACCAGTATTAGCTTGGCACACGGGATTGGCATAGAGAACATCCTTTCAACATGTTGAGCTTGGGAAGCATGTTGCTTGTAAACTGCTGCGGGTTCAATGAACAAGATATACTAGTAGCCTACACAATTTTAAGATGCATAACTCCCATATTTTAAAGGTTGACCTCATAGTGTTACCATGACCTTTCAGTAATGGACAGGATTCTCACAGGTGTAACATGGTGTCCACATGATGTACGTTTGTGTTACACTAATTTAAAGTTGCATCATGAAGTATGAAGGTACTGTCAGACAGACGCACTGATCAATAGATCAATGAACATGCACTCTATGGCAATGGTAACTGCAATACATCCTTACTGCAATCTGTTTAGGCTACAAGCAGGTTTGGCAAGGAATGGAGGAGACAAACTCTTGTTTCTCTTTCTGTGTACCTTATGTATGGCGTTTCTTGCAGGGCATGGTGGAAGCCGGAGTCCTGAAGCCTGTCACCATCACTTGGACCCCTCCACAAGGGTTCATTGTAAGTGTATATACAGCTTATGTTGTGGATTAAGTTTATAACAGAAAAGACGCTGTTTAGTCATTTGCTGCAAAGTATCAAAATCTAATAAAACCATGGAAAATATTTCAATGAATTTGAAAATGGCATTAGTTAAACTGGAAGTTGGTGGTGTTAATTTTGCTGAAAAAATGTTTGTGTATAATATTATCAATTTCAAGGCATTAAAAGTAATTTGGTCAGTACCGTCATTAAAACGATTACCGTTAAGTATTTATTGGATTTAAAATGGAAAGTAGAAAGTTTTCAATTAAATATCTCAACATTTATTGTACCTCCATAAAATTATCTTTGCATTTTGCAGCAAAATGAGGTGTGTGAGACCAGTGTGGTTGTGACACTTAAGGGGGATGTGGCGGAGCAGTTTAGAATTCTGCTGAGAGCAATGGTTGTCTCCAAGTAACACCTGACAGCATCGCGTTTAACTGGGCAATGGAATCTGATACCAACAGAATGTTACCTATGAACTTAATGCGTGGATGATATACTATGTGGATTGTGTATAAATATTCTAGCAAATAATACATTACATATCTACATGTACTTATGATTTTAATGAAATTAATTTATTGTTTACAATGTGCAGAAGGTTTACAAATGTTCCCTTTAATATAAATATATATAATCAATTCAATGAGATATTTTCTCTTTAAAATACCATACAACATATATGATTGTAAGGAATAAATAAAAACCATGTGTGATTAATTATAATTTGTTCTCATATGTATGAGAAAAACAATCATTTTATGTTATTAAAAGATGAAATGTCCCATTGAAATGTTTCTTTTTCAACAAAATATCATAAACATGTAATGTCAATTGGTAACATCTGTTTGATACTTCAATGATGTTTAGAAAATATAACATCAAAATAAATAATTACTTGTATCTTACTAAGAATATGAAAATAGGTTTTCCGTGTGTGAAAAAATTAAACATCATATAAGTGAAAGATTGTTGTGGAAGTCTTGATCTTAGAAACACTGTCTGTACAAGTGAATATGATTATCAGTTTTGCATTTGTGTACTTAAGTGGTCTGTGATATGACATTTTTGCTATGTTAATGAATACTAAACATATTGATATTTTTTTTTAATTAAAAGTTGAAAATATTTATGTTGTGATGTTTATCCTAGTGATAATTAGCATAACAGTGTCCCTTGTATAACCTGATAAGACCCTTGCTACCAGTGGGTAGGTGTTACTGTATGTGTCAGTCAGTCCGTCCGTTTATCTCTCCCATATCTGATCTTCTTTCAAGAGAATTTGAATGTTAATGTTAATATTTATGGAACGACATGTTGCACACAGGAACCACATGTTCACTGTCAGGGTAAAACTCTTCAGATCAAAGGTTAAATTACAGCAATTTGTCAAAATGATTTGAACATTCTCTAACTCTCAATTTCATGGATTTCAAAATATTGTGCACAAATGTTAAACTATTGTAGACAATATAGTGGGCATAACAACCAAATAGCTACCTCAGAAGGTCACAGTAATACTTAAAGGTGCAATTGAAGCTCTTTTTTTGTTAAAATATTACTTATCCACTCTATACCTTAACACTGCTATGTTGTGTTTGCAAACAAGAACCATGGAGCTACTTTGCTTTTCTTTTTTTGGAATCAATATTCAGCAACAATTGTTTGTCAAATAATTATTTGGGATATTAATGTGCTTCATTGCTGCAGATGTTTTTTTCCATAGTTTGTGTTCTCTCTTAGTGTTGTAGAAACTGAGCAGAACATATGAACAAAATTATTTTGACTTCTGATTCTAAAAAGAATTACTTATTGTCAATTCAGCCATATATGGACAACTGCCACACTCAAAAATTTCAATAAATGTAGAAAATGTCCATTAAGTCATTCTGGCATACATGATTAGTTTCTTTAAGGAAAGATTTCATATAGTTTTGTATATACTACTTTCTTTATGGAAAGATTTCATACCGTTTTCTATGTACACATTTCTTAAAGAAAAGATTTCATAAAGTTTTATATATACATGTATATATATTATATTTATTTATATATATATGATTGTTTGTGTGCAGGGCATTGTTTTAAAGAAACACCAAACTTAGATTCATCTTTTTAATTTGTGAACTTGTGAACATAATAAATGAATTGATTTTTTAATGACAATTCATGATTTTGAATATTATTTACAAAGACAATTACAGTTACAATGAAGATTCTATAAAAAATTAACAATACAATGTCTACTAAAAAAAGACTTAACAACAATTTTGCAAACATCAAAATTGCATCACATATGCTTCGACTATACTGAAGCAGTCATTTCAGAGGAGGCGTGTTAAAATACTTTCTCTATTTTACATGGATACAGACTAAAGACTTTTATTCTGTAAGATTATCAACATTCTAAGATTGATTTTGGTCTTCAATATTGCATTTATTGTCACAATTTTAATGTGCTACATGAACATGCAAAATCTCAACACTCATTTCATTCATTCATGATTTTTACTGGACAAATAAGCCAAAATTCCATCATACTCCATTTAAACTCTCCACACTTCAACCTTATATTGCATGTTCATGAATTCAGTACCTCTCAATGTCACTTAAGCTTATAGATGTGTGTGTGTGTGAATGTACGTGTCACATCTCTCCACACTGGGTGATGATCACAGGCAGTTTGGGCTTGTTGTTGGGCCCTGTGGGCACGTTCTCTATCTTCCTCAGCACCAGCAGGCCATCAACCACCTTACCTGAAATATGGGGCAAGTTAAAAGGAGCCTCCCTCAGGGAATACCAGGCTTAATGCATAAATTGGCTTCCCTAATTAGCCTGTGCAGGGAAGACACTTTCTGCCTAGACTGGATTTTCATTAAGAAGAAATATCCATCAAACAAAACATTATACAACAGCAGCAAGTGTTATCCCTGATAAGCTTTTGCAGACTTCACTGGCTAACATGGGATGACAAATTTTGCAAATGCTTTACACTATATTCCCCAGAACACGGCTAAAATAATGCACTGGGTATGCACTATACCATTGTAGTCAGTCTTAAGGCCCTCAAATAATACACTGGGTATGCACTATACCATTGTAGTCAGTCTTACGTCCTCAAATAATGCACTGGGTATGCACTATACCATTGTAGTCAGTCTTGGGTCCTCAAATAATGCACTGGGTATGCACTATACCATTGTAGTCAGTTTAAGGTCCTCAAATAATGCATTGGATATGCACTATACAATTGTAGTCAGTCTTAGGTCCCTCAAATAATGCACTGGGTATGCTCTATACTATTGTAGTCAGTCTTAGGTCCTTCAAATAATGCACTGGGTATGCACTATACCATTAAGTAAGTCTTAGGACTTCAAATAATGCACTGGGTATGCACTATGCCATTGTAGTCAGTCTTAGGTCCTCAAATAATGCACAGGGTATGCACTATACCATAGTAATCAGTCTTAGGTCCTTCAAATAATGCACTGGGTATGCCCTATACCATTGAAGTCAGTCTTAGGTCCCTCAAATAATGCACTGGGTATGCACTGTGCCATTCATTGTAGTCAGTCTTAGGTCCTCAAATAATGCACTGGGTATGCACTATACCATTGTAGTCAGTCTTAGGTCCTTCAAATAATGCACTGAGTATGCACTATACCATTGTAGTCAGTCTTAGGTCCCTCAAATAATGCACTGGGTATGCACTATACCATTGTAGTCAGTCTTGGGTCATCAAATAATGCACTGGGTATGCACTATACCATTGTAGTCAGTCTTAGGTCCTTCAAATAATACACTGGGTATGCACTTTACCATTGTAGTCAGTCTTAGGTCCCTCAAATAATGCACTGGGTATGCACTGTGCCATTGTAGTCAGTCTTAGGTCCTCAAATAATGCACTGGGTATGAACTATACCATTGTAGTCCAGTGCTCCAGCTAGGCCTAAATCGAAGGGCGCCCCGTCCTGCCCTCCCGAGCCTCCGCCCTGCCCCTCCTAGGGCCCCCCCTGCCCTTAAAACAAAAAAACTTTTTTTTTTTACATATGATGATTAATAAATCTCTTACAACAATATATTGCTATTAATGTATTCCTCATTGTAGACATTATATTTGAATTGTTTAATAATAATGGGAATAATATATTCTAACAATTATTAATAACATAAATTAACATGCAAGACTAGAGGAAGCATTCCAGAAACGCCTGCGCACTCGAAAGTGCCCTTATGATAAAATACTGCGCGTCCTATGTGCCCTTTTGACAAAAAAGCCACCCCCCCTGCCCTTTTCAAATCCTAGCTGGAGCACTGTAGTCAGTCTTAGGTCCTTCAAATAATGCACTGGGCATGCACTATACCATTGTAGTCAGTCTTAGGTCCTCAAATAATGCACTGGGTATGCACTATAACATTGTAATCAGTTTTAGGTCCTTAAATAATGCACTGGGTATGCACTATACCATTGTAGTCTGTCTTAGGTCCTTCAAATAATGCACTGGGTATGCACTTTACCATTGTAGTCAGTCTTAGGTCCTCAAATAATGCACTGGGTATGCACTATACCATTATAGTCAGTCTTAGGTCCTTCAAATAATGCACTGGGTATGCACTATACCATTATAGTCAGTCTTAGGTCTTTCAAATAATGCACTGTGTATGCACTATACACTGTATCGACAATGTTCTCGCGCCAGCAAAACAGGTAAACATGAGATAACCATCTTTTCAATACACTACATTACTAGTGGTTTAAAACTGTTGAATGGGGTTAAGAGGTATTATCAACAATTGGCCATGCTTATCAGCAAGGGTAATAAGTAATCACTTAACACCACATAATCACACATGCATGAAGAATTTACCATCTGCATGTCAAGAACCTGTTTATAGAATATAGTTATATATTAAGAATATAATTTAATAAATGTTTAAAGCCCTGTTTAAGCATTTATTGATTTTTAGTTTTAAAATATATTTTCTTGTCATTTTCATAATCTTGTAATTAACATAATTTAATAAATGTTTTTGTAATTTACATAATCTTGTAATTTTCAGAATTTAATAAATCCTAAGAATATAATTTAATAAAAGTTAAAAGCCCTGTTTAAGCATTTACTGAATCTTAGTTTTAATACAATCTTTTCTTGTAATTAACATAGTCTTGTAATTTAACATAATTTAATAAATGTTATTGTTATTTTAATAATCTTGTAATTTACATAATTTAATAAATCCTAAGAATATAATTTAATTAATGTTAAAAGCCCTGTTTAAGCATTTACTGAATCTTAGTTTTAATACAATCTTTTCTTGTAATTAACATCATCTTGTAATTTACCTAAATTTAATAAATGTTTTTGTAATTTAAATAATCTTGTAAATTACATAATTTAATAAATGTTAAAAGCCTACATCCTAAGAATATAATTTAATAAATGTTAAAAGCCCTGTTTAAGTATTTATTGAATCTTAGTTAATACTATCTTTTCTTGTAATTTACATAATCTGGTAATTTACATAATTTAATTTTTTTTTCTTGTAATGGACATAATCTTGTAAATTACATGATTTAATAAACGTAAAAAGCCTGCATCTTATAATTTAATAAATGTTAAAAGCCCTGTTTAAGCATTAACTGATTCTAAGTTTTAATACTGGCTTTTCTTGTAATTTACATAATCTTGTAATTTACTTAATTTAATAAATGTTCTTGTAATATACATAAACTTGTAATTTACATAATTTAATAAATATTAAAAGCCTAGTTTAAGCATTTATTGATTCTTATAAGTTTTAATACTATCTTTTCTTGTAATTTATAGCTTATATATGTTCTGAACCTTAACGTCAGTATGCTACATATGTGTTTCTTACGCATAAATTGGGTATTTAGATAAAACAATAATTAATAACATTGAAACATTTTCATCAAATCCTTAAGCTTTGCAATGAGGAGCACAACAATAAAACACCATAACTACAGAGGAATGTATACAAGTCAGTGATAAACTGATATGTACCGCTGGCTGAGAAAATCTCTTGTTTACCTGTTTCGACTCACTGGCGATAGCTTGTCGATACAGTGTATACCATTGTAATCAATCTTAGGTACTTCAAATAATGCACTGGGTATGCACTATACCATTGTAGTCAGTCTTCGTTCCCTCAAATAATGCACTGGGTATGCACTATGCCATTGTAGTCAGTCTTAGGTCCTCAAATAATGCACTGGGTATGCACTATACCATTGTAGTCAGTCTTAGGTCCTTCAAATAATGCACTGGGTATGCACTATACCATTGTAGTCAGTCGTAGGTCCCTCACATAATGCACTGGGTATGCACTATACCATTGAAGTCAGTCTTAGGTCCCTCACATAATGCACTGGGTATGCACTAAACCATTGTAGTCAGTCTTAGGTCCCTCACATAATGCACTGGGTATGCGCTATGCACTTTACCATTGTAGTCAGTCTTAGGACCTTCAAATAATGCACTGGGTATGCACTATACCATTGTAGTCAGTCTTAGGTCCTCAAATAATGCACTGGGTATGCACTATACCATTGAAGTCAGTCTTAGGTCCCTCACATAATGCACTGGGTATGCACTATACCATTGTAGTCAGTCTTAGGTCCCTCACATAATGCACTGGGTATGCGCTATGCACTTTACCATTGTAGTCAGTCTTAGGTCCTCAAATAATGCACTGGGTATGCACTATACCATTGTAGTAAGTCTTAGGTCCTTTTAATTTTCATCAGCATTTTTGTGTATACTTTGAATTTGTGGTCTGAAGTACTACTTATCAACTATACAAACATATGCACAATAAATCAGAAATGATTGTATTATACTTTGTTTTATTGTTGTTGTTTTTAAATCATTTTTCATTTAAAAAAAGTACATTTTACTTCAATATCTTGATAATGAATCCAAAATTAATTTACATGTAACATAAATTTAGTATTTTCTTTTAAACTTTGTTTTGAAATCAATTAGACTATGTATGACAAAGATAATGGAATATTTATAGTACATTTTGTATTTCTTTTTCATTAACCTTATTGATAAATGTAAATAATGGCTGCATAATTATGTCTCTATAAACAAATGACCTGATCTCTAAGAATGGGCTGAATTATCATATGTACATATATATTCAATAAAAACACAAAACAGTAGAATAAACTTATATCCTACCAAAGACCACATGTTTGCCATCCAAGAAGTCGCATTTTGCACAAGTGATGAAAAACTGACAACCATTTGTGTCTTTACCACTGTTGGCCTGCAATTAAATTACAATACCATGAAGTCACAATTATATAAACAATGCAACTGCCATTAAAACACACTCTGTCACATAAACAGTAACTTATGAATTAAAAATGTTCATTAATGCTATAGAAGGATTCAAACTGCACTCAATTACATAAATAGCAAAATTTCAATTTCAATAATCAGTTATGCTTAAGAATATTCAAGGGTTTGAAGTAAAAAGTATATAATACTTGTACAAATTGTAATGTTCGAAATACTTTCCAAAATAAACAAAATAAAAAATATCAAGGAAACTTCTGACCATAAGAACAAAATTAAACATGAACAATATTAAGTCTGGTACATACCATGGATAGAATGCCAGGTCCTGTGTGTTTCAGTTTGAAGTTCTCATCAGAAAAGGATCCTCCATATATACTCGTCAAACCAGTACCGTCACCCTGGAAACAAAGACAGTTTAACAATAGCCATGGGCAATTTAGTGATCCAATAACAAACTACCTTAGGGCATATTTGTATGCACAGTGGGGGCTATATCTGCTGAAGTTTTTAGAGTTCAGGCGTTTAACTAGGTGAAAAAGTGTTGTTGTTTTTTAATAGGATGATGCTGGTCACATGCAGCTTATTACAGGTGAAATAATGTAAGATTTTCGTCCTGAAGTATTCAAACAGAAAGAATAAACCAGATGATCGCTTTTTCAAGGTGACAACAACACTAGGTTAGACTGCAGACTATAAACATCTTTTGTAGAGAGGGAATATGCATTGTTTTAATTAATGTCTATTTTAAGGGCTTAATACCCTTTTTCGCTCAGAAGCAAAGTAAAAATAGCTATCTGTAACATGCATAAAACCAGAACAGTAACTGGCAGGCTGTTCAGGTTTTATGCTTTTGCTGCTCATAGTACTTTAGGGTTGGAAATAAAGACTTTAAAACTTGCATCAATTAACAAAAGTCTTTCACTTAATTTAATTTTTGAAGGGACTTCAAATGTGCACATCTGGGTGGTAAAGGGTTTACTACAACACAGCTTACATTGACAAAGTCTCCACCCTGCACCATGAAGTCCTTGATAACCCGGTGGAAGGAGCAGTTCTTGTAGCCTATAGGCACCCCATCCTTCCTGTACTCCCCTGTACAGAACTGTCTGCAACACACTGGCTAGCATGAGGTGTAGTTACACAGGAATCATTGCTTACACTTAAACTGGGTGTGATTTTCCAAACAAGGAAGGAGAGGAAAATACGCTACCTCCCCTCCCCTCCTCTCACAGGGTGTACAAAAACTCTGACTTTTCAGTGGTTTGCGTCCTTAATAAATGGTCAGTACCCTGACCTTGCAGCTCACATCTAACTGACCAACGAAACTCTCCAGTACCCTGACCTTGCAGCTCACATCTAACTGACCAACGAAACTCTCCAGTACCCTGACCTTGCAGCTCACATCTAACTGACCAACGAAACTCTCCAGTACCCTGACCTTGCAGCTCACATCTAACTGACCAACGAAACTCTCCAGTACCCTGACCTTGCAGCTCACATCTAACTGACCAACGAAACTCTCTGAGCCTACTCTGAAGACTGCATTGATTTCTGGGCCAGTAACAAGTACAGTGTCCTGGACTCATAACCTCATCATTGCTCAACCAAATTTAATACACCACTGAGACTCGCATTTATTTTCAGCAATTAATCTGTACTTAACTGGTTGGCTTTAGATGGGTGTATTTGTTACTCACTGTTGCACCCATATTTTGCTGTTTGCAATTTATGAAACAAAAGGACAAAAGGCTCTGCATCCCCTTCAAGACCAAAAGGGACTGAATTGTTTTGATCAGCTTTTATGATGTTTTCAAAAACTGGTTGACAATTTGGCAAAATTTTAATTGAGAGAATATTCAGTTTTTTCTGAGCAAGCTTTGATTGAACAAAACTTTTCAGGTAAATTGACCAAGTAACCTAAGTTATTATACAATGTTACCCAGTTTCAAACTCAATCGAGGCAAATGTTCTGACCAAGTTTCCTGAAGATTGGACAACAAATTTGAACAATAGAATGTTAAAAAGAGACAAATGTGATCATTAAAGATTACCAGGAGAATGTTGCACTCAGATGAGTCAAAAACTATAGTGACTGCTTTTTATAATAAAAGGTACAAAGAAAAAACACAACAAACTTTCAAATATCCAGCTTTTGACAAACTGGCATGCTACCATTTAGGTTAGCAATCAAATTAAACAGAATGTGAAACTAGCTGAGTACATGAGCAAGGTTGAAGCTCTAATTTAAATTTTGTCTTCAATTGTTAAGGGTATCAAAATGTATCCTTTTGAAAGGACAGAAGAATGGTGCTTAAATATTAACATAACAATACCATGCAAAATAAAGAAAAATGAACAATTTAATGTCATTATGAATTCACCAACCTGAAGTTTTCTGCTGTTTTTGGTACTAGGTCTGCAAATAACTCAAACTTAATTCTGCCAACTTCCTGAAAATAAAGAACACACAAACCACTGCACATGTTTTCATTTGATGTTCATCTTTTTTTTTTAAAGAAAGTTTAAGTAAAACTTAAACATATTTCTTGTACAATTCTGACTTATTGGTGACTCTAGAATTCCCAGTGTTTGATGTGTCTACTGTCACCTTACGTCCAAATAGCTTTCAAAACTTGAAAAGGGCGGAGTTTCATTTTTCAAAGCATAACATGCACACTAAAATGTTTTAGCATAATGAATCGGACAAAATTTCAGTAAGAAAATAAATGGAGGTGAAAAATTACTTAAAGAATGAGAAGCAGAGTAATGGTCCTTGTGCACTGCACTTCACTTGATCAAATCAGAAGTTTGAAGTGTATAGCTTTCACAGTTTTAAAGTCATTTTCTGACAAAAATTAAAAGGTATACAAAATATACAATGGTCGATAACAGATTACATTCATTATTAGAAGCACTTCCCTTCAGTGAGACCCATCTTCCAATGAAATCGATACTTAAATTAGCCGTAAAGTCTCTATAACCCTCAAAATCAACGAAAATTACGTTAAGTATTTCGTAAATAAAGTTAACACCTTAACAATCTGTGTTCCTTATAGCAATAGCCAAAATTTCAACGCTAGATGTGGTATGATTACATAGATTTTTGTAGATACAAAATGCTCGTTTTTATTTATTTGTGGCCACAATTAATTCACGTGAATATATCTATTCACACGAACACGATTTTAGTGTTCACGTGTCGTATGAATAGATATGCAAAACAATAATAACAAGATGTGTTTGTGAAACACAATATCCCCCTATATGATGTTTGACCTTGAAGGATGACCTTGACCTTGTGAAGGATGACCTTGACCTTGACCTTTCACCACTCAAAATGTGCAGCTTCATGAGATACACATGCATGCCAAATATGAAGTTGCTATCTTCAATATAGCAAAAGTTATTGCAAAATGTTAAAGTTGGCGCAGACAGACCAACAGACAGACAGGGCAAAAACAATATGTCCCCCACTACTATAGTGGGGGACATAAAAACGAGCATTTTGTATCTACAAACTTACCATCTATTTTACCAGACCACATCTGGCGTTGAAATTTCTGTAATTGCCATAAGGAACACTGATTTTTAGCTGGTTAAGTTTATTTTACGAACAATTGTATGAAATTTTCGTTGATTTTGAGTAGTAATGTTACTTTAGCAGTTAAATGAATGCTCCTGATGAGCAAGCAGGGCAGATGCTTCTGCTGATGCAAACATTTGAAAGCTGTCAACATAACAACTAATGTGTTTTGTCTAATATTGGGAAACAAGAAATAGATGCCCCAACATCAAATGTCTGGTGCAGTCAAAATAATTCAATGAAGTCAGCTGATTCTAAGCAATTTTTCACATTGTATCAGACTCCACTCTATGTCTTAACAGCAAAAAATAATTTCCTGTAGCAAAGTAAAATCATAAGAATGTATCAATTGTTTGGTCACACACACACATTTTGCATGAGGATGACATGACGTTGTACAGCATAGTTATTGCGCGCTTGTTATGGAGACAAAGAATAAACACAAACTACATGACCGCTTTTTACATGTAGCTACAACGTGTTACATATGCGTACCATAGCGTAACAGCATTTACATACAAATTTAGATTTGTGTAACAATTACAAATTTAATAATGCTCCTTTGAAAATTCCTCAAAACAATTTTAGTTGTGGGTAATGTATGTATTCAATTATAATTTGTTTAATTGCATTAGGTGACAAAATAAATGTTTTTACAATATCAAGCAACAAATGAACAATTTCCACAAGGATTACACATGGTTGCCATCAACAGTCTCCTACAATGTAAGCCAGGATTTTATTGTGGAGGAGCATACTGTAGGGACGAATTAGTGTGGAAGGCATACCTAGCCAACAAACATTCACAAAACAACATAAATAATGAACCTAAAGTGACACAGGATTATTTATGCAATTGACGATAAGTGGCATGGTAATTTTTTAAATGGTTTTTGGCTTAATCAGGAACCATCTTCACGTCCAAATATTTCTGCCACGAGACATGCTTTTACAGCAACACTCATGTAACTGGATCATCACCAGTAGTTGTTATTGTATGCCTTACTGTAATTTATAGCTTTTATGATAATCACTCAAGCGAATATATTTTAGGTTCAAATTTCAATTCGAACCACAGGTGGTTTGCGTGTGGCTATGATATTAATTAGTGAAATCATCATTTTGAATGATAAATAATCATATTATAACGAAATAACTTTTCTGAAAAAAATAATGTTCACTATCAAATATATATATATAACAAGGTATGCAACTCAAAATCACCCGAAAACGGGGTGCATCGCTTTGAACAGCCATATCTTCATCAATTGTGCAGCGATTTTCACGATCTTGGTCTTATTCAACGCAGAAATGAATTGCCTTTCTGGAAATATATGTCTTGCAATATTTTAACAAATGCTGGGTCAACTTTTAAGAAATAACACGATACACAACTGGCATGACCCAGTTGACACTGATCAGGCATAATTTAAGACTGAAATCTTCACGGAGTAAAGGGCATCTTCCCTGCAAAGTTCATGTACCTCGATACCATAATTCAATAAAACGTATGAAAAACATTATTACCGTGCTTGTCGTTACATTATGCATCAAAACTAACTGTCCAGCGCCGTTTGAAACCTTTGTTTACATACATTTCAACTAACAAACATTTTAAACACACGAGTGATTTCATTGGTCCAATGCGAAGGTGTGTCTTTACAACTGGAGATTTCATTCATGAATACTGCCTGATCATTGTCAACTGGGTCAAGCGAATTGTGTATCGTGTTATTTCTTAAAATTTGACCCAGCATGTGTAGAAATATAACAAGATATATACATTTCCAGAAAGGAAATTTATTTCTGCGTTGAATAAGACCGGGTCCTTGAAAATCCCTGCAAAATTGATGAAGTAATGGCTGTTTAAAGCGATGCACCCTGTTTTCAGGTGATTTTGAGTTGCAGAAATTTTTTTTTTAAGAAAAATGTTAATTTTTCGTTATAATATGATTATTTATCATTCAAAATGATGTTTTCACTAATTAATATTATAGCCACACGCTAACCACCTGTGATTCGAACTAACTCAGGTACGAACGTTAACTATCATTTTTTATTTCATTCTATATAAGTTGTTGTGTACCATATAGTATAAATAATATACTGACCACATTTCCAATTGAGATGTCAAAAAATACGATTGGATTGTCAATCTTTTGTTTATCTGCTGTCATGTTGTCATAAAACGTTGAAACATAAACGTTTGATTTTGTTTTAACTTAAGTAAGCACAAGAAGAAAAAAACACACCCGACTGTTTTCACTAAACCTTAAGAATAACTTTTTCTGAAATAAAAACAGTTAGAAAACATTAAATGCTGTAATAAAATTGAAATATTGTCCTTTTTTAACCTTCTATCTTTTCGAATTACACCGGACATCCCAGATTTTAATGAAATCAGTGTTTGAAAACGCTGAATAATACGGTGTGATTTTTATATGTGAACAACAACAACAACAATGGCAGGAGAAGTAGTTGTCGATGCTCTGCCTTACTTTGATCAGGGCTATGATGAAACGGGAGTCAGAGAAGCTGTAAGTGCTTATATTTATAAGTTTAAATAATCCAACTCCCAGCTATTGAACTCCCGGGTCGTTGGGACCGAAGTTGCAACTGTTAACGCAGACATTACTAACTTGTGGAAGCGAGACAAATCACCCCCAAGACAAATCACCCCCAAAAGACAATTCACCCCTAGACAATTCGAATTATGGAGGTTTCGGCGAAACACCAGTTCGGCGAATTGATTATAAATAGTAGGTGTTAAACCGGTTCGGCGAAATGATATATAGTTGATAATAGGTGTGAATACATCGATGTACGGCATTGCTATCACATCCAAATTGTATATTTTAATTAGCCATATTTTTTCACACTTATTATAAAGAACGCTTGGCTCAAGTGAGGCTGTCAAATTTCAACACCTGAAAACATCTCACAGTTTGGTATCTAGTGATGAATGTCATATTATGCTGACTACTATAAATGGTCGACATGGTCTCTTATGTTTGTTCTAGCTATCATGGCGAATGAATACCCTTGTATAAAATGCATGAAAAATGTGACTCGGCGTATGCACGCCGTAAGTTGTGACGGTTGTGGTCGGTGGCAACATCGTAAATGCGACACCTGTATTACATCTGAGCAGTACCGCTTGATGTCAAGTGGACAACTGACTATGGAGTGGTCTTGTGTGGATTTTAATTTGGACAGTGAGGTTCGTCAATTGTCGTCAACAACAGTGTATGACGAAATACCCCCTGATACAAGTATCCCTAATTCTCCAATCCGGGAACTGTCCCAAACACTGTTCGATCTGATGGTGACTCAGACGTAGTATAGAACCAGAAAAGGATAAGATGGAAGAAGCGTCAAATAACATAGATGACCGGTCGTTCGATATATCGAACCGAAATAATGAGCGACCACATGTGTCGCTTGATGAATCACTACCCGATCGACCACTTGATGGTATCATTCCCAATGCGGTACCAACAACGTACAATGTAGTGGAAAGTGGCAGTAAGCGTGGTGGTCGACTACTCGTGAGCAGTGACGGCTACACATACAACGCAAGGAAGACACACAGTGGAAGAACGTACTGGACATGTAGTGTGAGAAAAAAACAAGTATCATGCATCGCTAGTGTAAAACAGTTTGGTGACATGTTAACAGCCAGTCTAAATGGACATACACATCCCGCAGATCCAGGGGCATATAAAAAATCTAAGATCAGAACAACTGATGCCATCCACGACGAAGATTGTTGAAAGCTATGTTCTCATGTATATTGAATTGTCTGTGTTGTATCATTTGCAAATTGATTGCCTTAGTACATGATTGCCTTAGTACATGTGTATGTGTAAATGCATATAAATATTGTGTATTCCAAGTGTTTCATGTGTTGTCATGTCATTGCATATATAATAGTGAATTGTATAAGTAAATAAGGTAATTATAACTATTTTTTATGTATTATCACTTGCAAGTAAATTTGTGAATATGAACATGTTGAACAATCGTTAAAAGGTATTTCAATAAAATATAGCACTGCACCTATGTTTTATTCACACGATTAAATACTCATGCATACTGTTTAATTGCTCCTCGTGCGCTGATTTGAGCAATCAACTTCAATAGTAATTGATCTGCTAATGGGCAACACAATAGTGTTTGCTAACACTTCGCCGACAATTTGAATGTGATAGCAATGCTGTACATCGATCTATTCACACCTATTAAGTAGTTGTAAAGGCGTAATCAACCCTAAATCATTTCGCCGAACCGGTTTAACACCTACTATTTATAATCAATTCGCCGAACTGGTGTTTCGCTGAAACCTCCAGTAACCGACAATTCACCCCTGCTCCCTGGACAATTCACCCTAGATATTTTTTTAATTATGTATAGATTACTATTATTCCATAACATGTTTGTCATTATCATTCTTGATTTTTAGTTGTCTTTCACTTGGAATTAATACAAAATAGAGAGTTCATTGTTTGCAGGGGTTTTTATCTGATTTTGGGGAAAGGGCCTGGCCTTTTTTGAGGGGAAAAAAATCGGGCAAAATGCCAGATTTTGGGGGGAAAAATGACACGAAACGCTGGATTTTGGGGAAAATAAGGAAAGTCTTAAATAATCAATTCAACATATTTTGCTGTTTTTAAAACAAAATCAAGGCAACAGATAAATTAATTATGCAATATGTTATATTTTCTACACTGGATCAGGTTAACTTATGTATTTAAAGTTTAAAAAAAAAAAAAAAAAAAATTTTTTTTTTTTTTTTTTGGGGGGGAAAAAAATGAAGTCTGGGGGAAAATTTACCTGCTGAGGGGAGAAAAAATCTGAGGGGAAAGGGCCGATTTTCGGCCCTTCCCAAAGAAGGAAAAAAAGCCCTGGTTTGAAGCTTTATTAGCTCGGCTGTTTTCAGAGAAAACCCAAGTTTTGTCATAGCCAACTCATCGTCCGCCGTCAGCCTTCCGCCAGCTTTGTGATAAAACATTTACATTGGCTCTAAAATCAAAGTGCTTCCACCTAATTTACAGTCCACGCGTTTTCCCGAATTTCCCTCGCTACTCCGCGGCAGGCATTGAAGAATTTTTCCAGGGCCACTCGCCCTGCAGGGTGAGTAGGCCTAAAAATCCACTCGCCCTTCACTTTATTCTACTCGCCCTGCATTTAAAAAAAATATATATCTATATTTATAGTTATGATCAACCAGAACCTTTTAACCTACGTAACATAGTGACACTAAACTGCAAACAAATTAACTACATTATCTGATGGATTTTATTTGCTTTCCTTACGTTTTCTGCACCTGTTTCCTTTTCTCAATACTTTCCGCTTCTCGTTTCAATGAGCTCTCAGTTTCTTTCTGTTCCCTGTCTCCACCACCTTGCAGATATTTTTAAATAGAACCCTTTTCCATGCTGAGTTTATATATTTTAGATAAACTTTTACTGAAAGACAGAAAGACATTTGTTGATTAACAAATGGTTACAATATGGTAAATTTTGGCTAAAGCTTCTGATCACGAATTATTATGTTTATTAAAAATTATTGTTTCTGTTTATTTTTAAATTAATATAAGAAGTATTATAATTAACCAGTTATGTATGATTTTTTATTGATATTTACATTAAAATGAAATTTTATTCTTCACAGAATGACAAATATATTTAACTGTTGTTTTTTTCACTTTTAATCAATTAGCTAAGGTCACTGACACCTATGAAAAGAGCCCAGCTGATTTCGATAATTATTTTTACTGTGCCCGTGACATCATTTTTCATTGTCAAAACGAAAGCGCAGTTTCTTTGTGTACTAAACCTATTTTTTGTTCGTTCGAAAAATTGTTCGCAATTTCTATCGATGTGGCAGGAGATCTGGAACTGAATTTTTATTTCTCAACTTGATAAACAGCACTCGCCCGGTTGGTCGAGTATTTAACAAACTTTACTCGCCCGACCAACAACTTCACTCACATATGCGAGCAGTTGAGTGAATTCTTCAATGCCTGCGCGGGCAGTATCTCCAAGGGAGATTAAGAAAATCCCACGATACGCGGCGTTTGCATGATTTGGGACTCCGCGGTTAACGATAGGCAAAATTGATAAGCCGACACACCGGCCCTCGGCGTTGGAAACGCGGAGGAAACTCCGTGTTTAATGAGATAACGATCAATTTAACTTTGTTTGACTTCCTGATTTTTAAATAAAATTACATTTATTACAAGTACATATATATACAATTAAAAAAACCAACCAAGATAGATAGATCCCCACATGGTTGTAGAAGAAGTTGTTGTTGTATAGAAAACTCGTTGATTTACGACAAACAAAACTCCTTAAACTGATACTTACCAATTAATATAATCACAGTTTGCAACATTGTTTTTATTTTGATAATTTAATCCAAAGTTTTCATGTTAGCAGGTGTTTTTTTCTATACTGAACATGTAAACAAATGACCGAGGACCCTATTAAAAGTCTCGCAATTTAAATCTGTGTGAATTGACAGTTTGAAGTTATCAAAGGAAAGTCGCTTCCTGTCTGAAGGCATAACTTACTCAAGTAAACACGTTCAACGAATGCATAAGGAATGGTTTTATTTGTCGGAACAAAGTCAATTCTCTGCTCACTAATGCATTCATTTTCTCTGCTCACTAATGCATTTGTTTTCTCTTAGTAGGTAGGTTATTCCATTGATTGCTCAAAGAAGGTGGTAACTATTGAGTTGATAGTTTCATTAAATATTCACAGTTGTATTCTAGTTGCGTCGATATTCAAAACAATGTTTTTACCAGTAATTATGGACCAAATCGGCAGAGTGACATTCACACATGTTAATTCCTTTTGTCAAAACACCGCAGACAGCAGTCTACACAATAGGTCAGTAGACAAGCTTTGCGTGTTTACATAACGTCAAACACTTAATCCAGTTCCGTCCAGATGTCTTCTTTAATCCGTTTACAGTACACTTACTGTTAAAATAATTTCTCTACTAAAATACAGTAACGATAAAGATTCGGCGTGTTCGATTTGAAATTAATTTGTCGGAAATATCAACTTATTTGCGATATGATTGTGTTAAAAAATACCAAAGAAACTTTTAACCGAAATCAACAGAATACAATGTTCGCTGCGCTACAAAGTTTGTATAAAAAAATCAATACACACACGCTTTCCAGGAGTATACCTTGACCTTGTACATTGCAGCATAATTTTCGCGCGCTTTTGTGGGGAAATATACATGATGACTGTATATTGGAAGCATTTGTAAACATCGTGTTAACATTAAAAATCGTTAGTGTGTTTCGGATTTCTAATTATTATTCTCATTTGGAAATTTTACGGAACATTTATTCTTGTGTTATATGGGTTATGAATTAAATATTAATTTGTCAAAACGCTTAACATGTTGTATATTCATTCATATTGTAGACGTACCTGTGAATTAAAAAAAAAAAATTGTATAGGTATTAATTTTCTATACAATTATCTTTATTTTTATATGCCACAGTATTTAAACAATTTTTAATAACAATGTTTTTATTTTTTTGCATGCCCAGTAGAACACTGCTAACGCGGTGTTGCGCGGCGGTCGCTGATGAGAGCGGACATTGTCTGCATTTACCGACTAGGCTAAAGTTATACACGCCGCGGGTATTAGCGAACTCGCGTAAACACTCGCTAGCAGAAAAAACCCTCAGAGGGAGCGCGTTTTTTTGGGGAAAACAATTGGACTGTACTGTACAACTTAGTAACTTCATATGTAGATGCACCTTGATGAGTTCTATACGCCACACCCATTTTCGGGTCACTAGGTCAAAGGTCAAGGTCACTGTGATCTCTAAAAAAAAAAAAAAATTCTGACAAGCTTTCATTTATTCTTAACTGCATCCGCAGCAGAGCATGGCACCCGTTATGCGGTGCGTT
Organism: Dreissena polymorpha; assembly: GCF_020536995.1. NCBI lineage: Eukaryota > Metazoa > Mollusca > Bivalvia > Myida > Dreissenidae > Dreissena > Dreissena polymorpha. Next base: position 103,274,012 of record NC_068359.1, read on the forward strand.
TTTTTTCTCAAAAGATGTCTTTGAAGTCATTTAATTCATATAATTATAATTGACCATAATGAGGTTCATGAAAGGGGCCGTCCAACAGATATTGGCATGTATTGAAGCTTTTCATTAAATGCTTTAAATGCTTTATATTGATAAATTTAAACATTTGAACTAAAAATCTCCTGTAAAAAAAAACAAGAATACAATTTAAAAAAAGGAAAAAAAGTGAACCTAAACAGGGCTCGAACCATCCACGCTCATGTTTTGAGCAGATATATTTTATATCTATATAAGCAATCCTCGTAGTTTCCCAAAATATCGTTTCGCGTCGATATGACGCTTTATCTGTTGGACAGCCCCTTTAATTGTATTTATGAAACTTATAATTGATGATGGTAAGGTTTTGAAGTTCTTTTCAATTGATTTTATTGATGCTTGTGTGCTTTTGAAGTCTTTTAATCACTTTAATCACTTCAGGTGAATTGTGATAATCTTAATTTAATTAAATGTGATTTAAAGAGCAAGTTTATCTTTCATCTTTGTAGATGTGTAAATTAGTTTTCGCAGATTTTATTGAGTAATACTGTGGAAGATGTATATAAACTCAATTTGTTTCTTAAAATTATTCAGTTTATAACTTAAAGTGTGCTATTGATGATATTCAGTGAAATTGTGCTAATTGATATTATAGTTTCAAATAATATTTATTAATGTGCTCAAATTCCCATGAAAGTGCTGTCTGGAATTCAGGCTGCAAATTTACATATAAGAAGCCTTTACCAGTTGCAAATCCCAGCCACCCGGAGGGTCAATAGGCTAGGAGTTGAATTTTTTGCAACTAGATCATTGGTGTGCACTTCTTTTTATGCCCCCGGATCGAAAGATCGGGGGTATATTGTTTTTGGCCTGTCTGTCATTGTATGTGTCTGTCTGTCTGTTGGTCTAAAACTTTAACCTTGGTTGACTTTAACTTTTGCAATAACTTTTGTAATATTGAAGATAGCAACTTATTTGACATGCATGTGTATCTCATGGAGCTGCACATATTGAGTGGTGAAAGTTCAAGGTCATCCTTCAAGGTCAAAGGTAAACAAAAAATTCAAAGCAGCACATTATAGAGGGCAATCTGTTTCTGACAAACACATCTCTTGTTTACATTGAAAACAAGAACCATGAGGTGCGTGTTACTGTAAGAGTATTTTATTTCACTATTCGTTTTTAGCTCCATTGGCCAGAGGCCAGCGGGGCTTATGTCATGGTCCTGTGTCCGTCGTGCGTGCGTCCGTCCGTCCGTGCGTGCGTTAACTTTTTCTTTAAACATCTTCTCCTAAACTACTGGTCCAATTCTGATGAAATTTCTCAGGAATGTTCCTGGGGTGAACCTCTTTCAAATTTGTTCAAATTATGCCCCTGGGGTCAAATTTGACCCTGCCCCGGGGGTCAAAAAATTGAAAATTTGCTTATATAAGGCCTATTTTGTGAAAACTTTAAAAATCTTCTCGTCCATAATCATTGGGCCTAGGGCTACCAAATTTGGTATGTAGTGACATCTTATAGTCCTCTACCAAGTTTCTTCAAATTATGCCTCTGGGGTCAAATTTGACCCCGCCCTGGGGGTCAGAAAATTGAAAATTTGCTTATATAAGGCCTTTTTTGTAAAAACTTTAAAAATCTTCTCGTCCATAACCATTGGGTCTAGGGCTACAAAATTTGGTATGTAGTGACATCTTATAGTCCTCTACCAAGTTTCTTCAAATTATGCCCCTGGGGTCTAATTTGACCCTGCCCCGGGGGGTCAAAAAATTGAAAATTTGCTTATTTAAGGCCTATTTTGTGAAAACTTTAAAAATCTTCTCATCCATAACCATTGGGCCTAGGGCTACCAAATGTGGTATGTAGTGACATCTTATAGTCCTCTACCAAGTTTCTTCAAATTATGCCCCTGGGGACAAATTTGACCCTGCCCCAGGGGGTCAAAAAATTGAAAATTTGCTTATATAAGGCCTATTTTGTGCAAACTTTAAAAATCTTCTTGTCCATAACCATATGGCATAGGGCTTCCAAATTTGGTATGTAATAACATCTAATAGTCCTCTACCAAGTTTGTTCAAATTAAGCCCCTCGGATCAAATTTGATCGTTCCCCAGGGCTCGAATTTAACTTTTTTTTCTACTTGCAAAAATTGAGAGCAGCTTAAATACCAACTCGCAAAATCAAAAACATTCTCGCAAATTTTGATGGAAACATAAAAAAACCTTGGACATTAGTTTAGTACTATTTAAACAAAATAAAAGTACTTAACATGTACATGTGTATACATATTTTATTTCTGCAACCATACAAAGATATCAGTTCCTTGGACCAAAACGGCCCACATCAGATTGATTGACCATCTTCATCTACAACAAGTTTTAGTCTTATTTTAAGTTATTTTTCCCACTAATTCACTGTTTTCGTAGAAGGATTTTAAGTCCGTTTTTTCTAACTTAACGGTTAACTTTGCTTTATCTTTTGTATTATGTATATTTTGTGTTATTTCCGTCTGTGGGAATAAAGTGACAAGTTATTTTTCGCTTCGATGATCATGTGTGAATAGTGACTGTTTCACTTCCTTTGTACCAATACCATCCGCGTATCTGTATATACCAGTCTACATACAAGGTGCGCGCTTACGCATAAAGGTACTTGGGCGTTCTATAAATTGACCTAAGATTTAGCGATCATGACGTCGAGAAGCATTATACCTACTCATTTCTTTTCACTATTTATTTACTCGCAAAAAGATACTAGTGGCTTTAAACTTAACTCGCAGTCGGTATTTTTTACTTGCATTTTGCGAGTGTGCGAGTGTTAATTTCAAACCCTGGTTCCCGGGGGTCACAAAATTGAACATATGCTTATATTGGGCCCATTTTGTGTTAACTTTAAAAATCTATTTGTCCACAACCATTCGGCCTATTTCTACCAAATTTGGTATTTAGTGACATCTAATAGTTTTCTACCTATTTTGTTCAAATTATGCCCCTGGGGACTAATTTGACCCTGCCCTGGGGGTCACAAAAATGAACATATGCTTAAATAAGGCCTATTTTGTGCAAACTTTAAAAATCTTCTTGTTCATAATTATAGAGCCTAGGGCTACTAAATTTGGTGTGTAGTGATATCTTATAGTCCTCTACCAAATTTGTTCAAATTATTCCCCTGGGCTCAAATTTGACCCTGCCCAGAGGGTCACAAAACTGAACATATGATGTTTACCAGGGGAGATTACTGTGGCCGTGTGTCTGTGACCAACAACAACAACAACAACATCTTGTAAACATGAGATAAAACCCTGCCATTAAGTGCCATTTTAGATCAGATGGTGACTGCTTACAAAGGAATTGAAGTAAGAAAAGGTGTTATGAATGTTTTTCTTATAAACTGAAAAAAGTCGGGTTTTATTTAAATAAGTCGAAAGTGAACACATATCCGGATAAAAATATTTCGGATGACATGTTAATTTCATGTCTTTTTTGTAGTGTTTAAACCAGTTTAATAATATCTTATTGATTTTTAAAACACAACTTCCATGAAAATAATTATTTAAAGAAAAGTCAATATATGATACTGCATGGTAAACTCAAACTTTGTATTCAAGAGAAGGTGTTGGAATTAATGAAGTGCAATGTTCTTAACTATCGTATATGCTGCTTTTTAATAACTAATGATTCATTGTTTCATTTGTGAATCGTGACTCATGAATTGTGGATATGATTGTCAATTGCTCAACGATCCATAGATCTATATATTTCTGACCATTTTATAATTTTCTTAAAATAAGTTATGAATTGATCTTAAAAGTCAAATGTATTACTTAATTATATACATTTATGAATATAAAGAAATAATATTTAGATTATCATAATATTCTAAGGCCTGTTGGTCTTAGGGATGTGTGGGTTGTTAATGATATTTTGAGATGATTCTTTACAAAGAAAAATGCTACTATTGTATTTGTTATAAATGTGTGAAAGGCTCTAAGAAGGAACCAGAGAATATTAACCCTTTACCAAACACTAACAGGATTTTAGGGGTTTGTAGCTGACAACTTTATAAATAATTGTGATAAAAGGAGAAATTGCTCGAGAAGAGCGATTTCTCCTTTTATCACAATTATTTCTACCCTACCTGATCATTTCCTTCATATTCCATTACAATTTAATTGTCGTCTGCAACCTCTTTCAAATTGAGACAGTCCAAAATGTGTCGTTTGGTAAAGGGTTAAGGCATTTTGATTCCTATGGTTCTTGTGAATCTTTTTCAAATCAAATGCGTAGATTTGATCTTCAGCATCTAAAAATATGTGAAATAGAAAGAACGACAATATCGTTTGGCGAGATAAATGTACCTATGTTATAAGCAAAGGACCTGTGCAACAATTCCTGGGCTTTTTAGTCTGTTTAGTTAACACGGTAGTAACTTTTTCCATATATAAAAAAGCTCACCCTTCCAACTTTTAAGCGCCCAGTGGGACGAGGGATAGAAAGAGAAAGTCACATGCTTGAGTACATTTCAACCCATGCGCATTGCACGTTTTTTTCGCATAAAAAAAACAGTGGAGCGATACAGGGCCATTATGGCCCTCTTGTTCTTGAATGGTTTGAGCTTTTATGAATTTATACATACAGCTCAAAGTTCTTCTTGGTAAAATCCGGGTAAAAAAACTTCCATGTATCCACCAGTGACAAATTATCAGTGTACTAAGAATATAAGTAACAGAATATCTGAACTAATGCAAACAATGCAACAACAAATGATTTACCTTTAAAGAATTATTTAATTCCTATTAAATCCACGTAAAATTTATTTATTGACAACATGTTTAACCATGCAAAGTTCCATACACACTAAAAATTGCATTCACTTCTTGCATGATTGACCTATTTATAGTGACAACACAACAAAAAGCTGAGTACTCAATTGTATTAGGCATTAGACCACCTAAACTTGAAAATTTAATCCACTGAACATATTTCATATGAACTTAGACTGTAATTTAAAAAAAATAAACTATTTACAATTCAAGTTCCTGTGCTATTGGTCTAGGGCTTCCATTATCGTTCGGCAAATTTGCTAATGGTGAAAATTTCAAAATTATGGCAATGAAGAAAATATTGTTGACAAAACACTGTTGAACTTTTTTTAAATAAAAAAACGCATGGTAAAGTAAAAAAGAGTATATAATATAGTGGTGTGGGTAGGTATTCGGTGGTTTGTTTAATTCCCAAATGAGCATATAATCAAATATTTAATCCAAAACACACTGTCGCACTTCTGAATTTTAATGTTTACACAACATTTACAAATTCGAGCTTCAAATAAACAGTGCTAATGTATTTTGTGTTGATCCTCCCCCCCGATGAAAGCCTGTGAATATGATGCTACTACATGTACAACGTTATGACAACCGCACGTATAAATGTTGTATGAAACAATTTGTGGCGCATAGACCATCCATATCTCTTAATTTATGTTAAAGGTTTCGTGTTCAGTGTAAGAAAATTATATCTCTAGTGATTTGGAATTGAAATTTCCTATTCCTAAAATTAATTTGTAATCAAACACTGTGTATTTTTATTGTTTTATATATAGTTACTGTCATTGAGATAAGTAACTATTGAAATGGTTATAAGACTGTGCATGGATTGAACAGAAAATGCAGACAAAACTTGACTTAGCGTTTGACTTATGAAAACACACAGGCAGTTTTACGGACCTATTGTGTAGACTGCATGGGATGTTTTGACAAAAGGGATTTAAATGTTCTAATGCAACTGTTTGCTGATATGGTCCATAATTAATGGTAACAAAATGTTCTGTATCTTATGATTGGTTTAATCAATGTGATCTTAGAAATATAATTAAGCATATAGTTATATAACATACTGAAAAACATAAGTCTGCTTAATAAAGCAGAATGTTCTGATAAGGATAAAAAAAAATAATAATTATAAATTAAATCATAATAATAGTAATACATAGACATATACATATGAAAAGGAAAAAATAAGCATTATGCGGTTCCAAATGGCTAAAACTTTGGCTACAGTTTCTAAAATTTGCTTTCACAAAATCCATTTGGCTTAAATGTTTGCTACATAAATAATAAAGCCAGGGGGAGCCGTGTGGTCATACTTCTTTTGAATAACATGTGCGTATAAAAGTGCTAAAGAATTTCACAAATACAAATGTTTGTCATTTATTTTCATTATCAAATAAATTTCAGCATATATGCTACTATTAAAAAAAAATTGATGAAATAAACGTCCGTCCAGGATAAGGGTATTCTCACTGAACATGCGTACCACTGTATGCGGTGTGTGCCCACAGTTCTTATGCTAGAATCTACAATGAAATAGGGAAAAAGTGAAAGGTTTTGTCTTAAAATAAATAAATGAAAGTGTTTTGTTAACACTAGGGAAGTTGACCGCTTCACTTTGCAATTTATATGGAAATTTAATTAAGAGGACCAATAAAATGTATGGAATAATTATATTTATACATTTGGATTATTTTAGCTGAAATAAGACTGTGAAATGCAATTATACCTGTTTTTTCTCATTTTTGTTATATTTATCGTTATTTTCAAAAGTAGAATTTTTAGGACATTGGTAGGAAAACAAAATGCTTGGGAACCTATGCTTGTGACATCATCACGAGAGTCTCATTCTTAATGTAAAGAAAATAGCTGATAATAGGTCTCCACCAATAATAGGTCTCCACCAATAATAGGTCACCACCAATAATAGGTCTCCACCAATAATAGGTCTCAACCAATAATAGGTCTCCACCAATAATAGGTCTCCACCAATAATAGGTCAAATCAATTTTAATTAACCTAATACATCGTAACAAACTGTAAACCTGTTACCATCAAAATGAACTTGTGTCTGTTTTGGAAAAATGCTTGTAACGAAAACTTGATTAAAAAAAAACATTTTAAAACTAAAAGCATAATTTAAATTTACAATTAATATAGCAAAGAAAAGAACATGGTTATGCTGCACTAATTTTTTCACCAGATTGTCTGATTGTCTAGTCAAATGCTAGAAATTGAAAATGAGGTTGTAGTGTATAACAATGTTGTTTGAATGAGGACATATTCTGATCACCATAGGTTCATTGGTACAATCAAACCATAAAAAGTTGTTGCAGATTTTCATTGGGTTTGATAAATAAACATATTTTCAAATTTCAAATGTCTCATTAAAACAGTTGACTCAATTTAAATTTGTATTATTGTAATTATTCTGCAAGCACACAATATCACTCAAGTCATTTAAATATGTGCTTAATATTAAGGGACATATTATTTTTTTCTTTCATTTATGACTGAAAACATATTATGTAGCGCATATTAGGAATGAAATATTTTATAGATGTTTACATGGAAAAAGTCCTTTACCAGTTGCATCTCCCAGTGACCTGAAGGTCAGTAGCTCGGAGTTGGATTATTGCAACCAGTTTTAATTGAGAGCCAAAAACAACACAAATGAGGAAAAACCAGGTATTACATACTACATTTCAAAACTGTCGTCAACTAAAATAATCCTAATTTATCATTCCATACATTTTAATATTCTATTGGTCTCATTCATGAAATTTCCACTTTAATTGTAAAGAGAAGCAGGCAACTGCACATGTTAACATTACATTTTAATTGACAGCACTTCATACCAGATATCTTGGTAATTTAAATCGCAACTTATTCTATTAGATTGTTTTTCAGACCTTTTCAAAATGGAGATTTTCACAGTTTTTCAGACCTTTTCAAAATGGTGATTTTCTCATTTTAGGATCAACCAAAGCAAATAAAGAAAAGAAGACTTTACTCACCAACAGCTCTCGCGAATGCGTACGAACTTGTAAAAAAAGATGGTATTTCTGTGAGAAAAGCTGCAGTCCTATGCAATGTTCCACAATCAACTCTCAGAGATAGAACTTTAGGCAATATCAGTGTTAATGTAAACACTCAAGCTTTAGGAAGTGCGCCTTTGTTTTCACATGATGAAGAAAAAAAAATGTTTGAACATTTCAAAAGAATGGCTGAAAATGGCCATAGATGCACTCAGAAAGAATATGCTCAATTTGCATTTGACTATGCTGTCCAGTTGGGCAAAAGAAAAAAAGACAACCCCCTATCTTTGAAATGGACCCGCGGTTTCTGTCAGCGCTGGCCAGAACTCAAAAACATATCACCTAGAGCCCTTAATGATGCTCAAGCTAAAATGGCCTCAAAAGACGCAATCTCCAAATTCTTTGAAAACTTGCAGGAAACATTAGTTAAACATGAATTAACAGATAAACCCCACCTTATCTTTAGTATTGATGAAAAAGGAGTAACAGTCAATCACAAATCACCTGAAATTGTTGAATGGCAGACAGTCACAATCATTGGTTGTGGGAGCGCTGCAGGGCAAGCTATACCCCCATTTTATGTTTTTCCGGGCAAACGCATGAAACCTGACTTGTTAATTGGTGCAGCTCCCGGCTCAAACGGAACAGTAAGCGAGACTGGATTGTCAAACGGTTCTGTTTTTTGCAACTACTTAGAGAAGCATTTTCTGAAGTTCACTCCCGGATCTACTGATCAGAAGAAATTAATTCTACTTGATGACCACGAATCACATGTTTCAGTTGGTATAACAGAATGGGCTCTAGAACACAACATTGTTCTATCTGTTCTACCCAAAAACTGCAGCCATTTCCTTCAACCTTTAGATATTGGTTGCTTCAAGCATTTCCAGAAGATTTATGACAGCCTCAGCCTCCAACTGATGTGCCGAAAGTCGGCTGTCATTACACGCTATAACGTGTGTGAAGTTGCATCAAAGTCATATCTCAAATCAGTGTCTCCAGAAAATCTTGTAAATTCTTTTGCCCGTGCAGGTATATACCCTTTCAATGCAGACGCTGTCCCAAGCAAACACCTAGCTGAAGTCCTCCTTCACTCTGAGTCAGAAACGTCAGAGAGCCAGGAAACTATAGATGTGAACAGTATTGCCATGTTGAAACAGAAAGAAAGAACATTAACAATAAAAATTAAAACACCATCAAAAGAAAGAAACACAATAAGTGAAATAGTGGCAGATAAAGAAAATCAGAAGAGGTCATGCAGCAAATTACAGAACCTACAGATGATAAAAACAGGAATACACTATATATATATATAAACCACAGTAACAAAGCTACCAGTACTGAGGACCTTAGTACATCTCCTCAGCCTGGCCCCTCAAATATGGAAACCTTTTCTGAAAGTAGTCAGGATGAAAATGAAGAGGACGTGTGTTGTCAGTGCAAACAATTTTCACCTGAAGCTAAAAGATACAGTGCTTCTAAAAATATTGTAAAATGGGCACAGTGTGACATATGCACATGTAAACACTGGGTGCACCTTTCATTTTGTACACAAATAAAAGTAATCAGAAGAGGTGCAGCTTTTTTGTGCCCATGTTGCTCATAAAAATGATGAACCATGGAACAGAAATGATGAACCATGGAACAGAAACTTGTAAATGTTTAGAAGTTACACAAAAGTTTACTTACAGTTTGAGTTGATTTGCATGCTCACCTGAGCACATGCTCATGACGAGCTTTTGTGATCACTTATTGTATGTCGTTCACTGTGTGTCCCCACTATTTACCTTGTTTACACTCTAGAGACAGAGGTCCAGATAAGATGCATATTTGCGTAAAATACTAATGGAAATTTTCCAAATACGCATGAATTATACTTTTGACGAGTGAAAAAATCATAAAAATTGGCATACGCATTTTGTGCAATTATCAGTTAAACAAACAGTGCCCCAATTTGGATTATTTGATCAGCCATTTCAAAATGCATGTTTATGTAAACAAGAGTAGATGTTCTTTATTATTAATACATGTTTTCTGCATGTTCATGTATAAAAATTTATAAAATAAAAAATAAAATACTTTTGCGGGATTATTTTAAATAGTCCCGCAAAAGTCTTTGATTTTGTATTTTACTCATCAGCTAAAAAAGTCATGAGTGAAATACTCTTTATCTTAACAAATTATCAGGAGCTCTGTCTAGAGGCCACATTTATTTCCAATCTTCATGAAAAGTGGCCAGAAATTTCTCCTAATGATATCTCAGCTGAGTTCAAAAATGGTTCAGGTCTGTTGAAAAACAAGGCCATCATGGGACGTGGCAGTTTTCCTTATATGGCTATAGTTAACTCTTTGCATGCTGGGAAATTTGTCGTCTGCTTAAAAGTCGTCTGCTGAATTTCTAAAATTAGCATTTTCTTCGATTTTTTTTCAAAGAATACTATCAGAATAGCAAACAGTTTAACTCCTGATGAGATGCCACGTTCTGTGGCGTCTAGTCTGGATCCAAACTGTTTGCAAAGGCCTTTAAAATTCGGTTCCAGCGCTGAAAGGGTTAAACCTTGTTGACACTCTAGAAGTATTATTTATAGTCCAATCTTCATGAAACCTGGTCACAATTAACATTTGTTCTAATGATAACACAACTGAGTTTTCGAAAACAGTTCCAGTCGATTGAAAAATATGTCCGACAAATGACGGGGTAGTTTTCCATATATGGCTGTAGTTAAACCTTGTTAACATTCTAGAAGTCAAATTTATGGTCGAATCTTCATGAAACTTGGTCTGAAAATTTGTTTTAACAATATCTGGGCTGAGTTTAAAAATGGTTGAAAACCATGGCCAACTGGGTTCAGGCACTTTTTCTTGTATCGCTTTTGTTAAACCTTGTTTACACTCTAGAAGTCACATTTTTAACCAAAACTTCATGAAACTAGGTCAAAACATTTTGTTTAAATGATGTCTCGGTGGAGTTCTAAAATGGTTCCTGTCATTTGAAAAAACATGGCTGCCAGGGGGCAGGGCAGTTTTCTTTGTATGGCTAAAGTTAAACCTTGTTAACATTAACTTTCCAATCTTTACGAAATTGGTCAGGTACATTTTTTTAGCTCACCTGATTGCTCAGGTGAGCTTTTGTGACCGGTCTTTGTCCGTCGTCCGTCCACATTTGTTCGTAAACACTCTAGAGGCCACATTTATTGTCCGATCTTCATGAAACTTGGTCAGAAGATTTGTCCCAATGATATCTTGATCAAGTTCGAAACTGGGTCATGCTGGGTCAAAAACTAGGTCACTAGGTCAAAAAAAAGAAAAACCTTGTTAACACTGTAGAAGTCACATTTCATGCCCAATCTTCATGTAACTGTGTCAAAATGTTTGCCTTAATGATATGTTGGTTGAGTTCAAAAGTGGTTCTGGTCCGTTGAAAAACATGGCCGCCAGGGGGCGGGGCAGTATTCCTTATATGGCTATAGAGAAACCTTGTGAACACTTTAGAAGTCACAATTTTTGCCCAATCATCATGAAACTGGGTCAAAATATTGTTTGTAGTTATATCTCGGACGAGTTCGAAAATGGTCCAGATCGGTGAAAAAACATGGCCGCCAGGGGGCGGGGCAGTTTTCTCAATATGTATATAGTGAAAACATGTTAACACTCTAGAAGTCACATTTTTGGTCCAATCTTCATGAAATTTGGTCAGAAGATTTGGTTACTGGATACAACGGTTGAGAATGAAAATGGTTTGGATCGGTAAAAAAAAAAATGCCGCCAGGGTTGGGGGTCTTTTTCCTTATAATTATATAGTAAAAAAGATTGTGAACACTTTAGAAGTCACATTTTTTGCCTAATCATCATGAAATTTGGTCAAAACATTGTTTATGTGGATATCTCGGACGAGTTTGAAAATAGTCGTGAACATTTGAAAAACATGGCCGCCAGGGGGTGGGTCAGTTTTCTCTATATGTATATAGTGAAAAAATGTGAACAGTCTACATGTGTATAAGACACATTTTTTGCCCAATCTTTATGAAATTTGGTCAGAACATTTGTTGCCTTGATACATGTACGATGGTTGATTTAAAAAAAATGGTTCTGATTGGTAAAAAAACATGGCCGCCAGGGGGGGTCTTTTTCCTTATATTTGTATAGTAAAAAAAGCTTGTGAACACTCTAGAAGTCACATTTTTTGTCCAATCATCATGAAACTTGGTCAAAACATTGGTTTATAATGGATATCTTGTTATGATATCTAGGCCAAGTTCTTTATGGTTGTGGTTTGTTGAAAAACATGGCTTTAAATGGCTTTTTAGTGTAACCTTGTTTACACTCTACAATGAAATTACCGATGTACACGTTGAATGAAATTTATGCATATTATGATATTCATGATCTCCACGCAGTCATCTAAATATTAATTCTGCCGACAAGATATACAGTTAAATTGCCAATTTTTTTTTAAATTTATTTTTGTTCCTTTCTGAAGAGGATTATTATGTTTATGATTGATTGGGGATGAAGTGCAACAAACATATTTTTGCCATCTAAAAACCCTTTATTAAATATTCTCAAAATTTTAAGTAGTAATATTGAGTTCACAGAAAATCACTTAGGGGAGAAACAACTGTATATAACTTGAATTCTGTTTGACCTCCAATCATGAATGCATGGCTTGTCAGGAATGCACTCTTATTTCCCCATTGATCCCATTCATCCACCTGCTTATCAGCAACTAATTACATGTAATTCTCTATTGACTGTGCTTGAATTGTTAATTTGATGTAACAGGCTTGCAGCTTAAAAGCCCTTAGTCCCTAGAAATAGGCCCCAGCTGGGAACTCACATCAAAGACCTTCAGACTGATAAGAGTGGAACACAAATTGTTATGGCACACAGTTTATATATGTCAGGTCGGTGGTTTTGGTGTGATTATCAAAGATATGTGTTTTAAATAGGATTGATAGTTGTTTTAATTGGAAATATCATTGCAAGGTGAGTCTGAAAATAGTTCCAGTTTGTTTAAAAGCAAGGCCCTGAGGTGGATGGCAGATTTCTTTTTATTGCTATAATGAAACATTGTGAACTCTCAGTCTATAAGTCACATTTTAGTTCAATCTTAATGAAACATGCTGAGAACATATGTTCCTATAATATCTTGATTTAGTTTGAAAATGGCTCCGGTGCTCTGAAGAGCATGGTTTCCAGGGGCGAGCGAATTTCTTCTTGTGAACCTTATGATGATATTTATGTTTCATGAAGTACTTTTATTATTTTGAACTCCACCTTCCCAGAATAGTTTAGTTCCTTTGGGTCTCAGGTGAGCGTCTTAGGGCCCATGGCCCTCTTGTTATTTGAAATGTGGTGGTAAAAAACTGCGCGCTATACATTACAAAATATGGTTTTCAATGCAAGCATGTTGTTGTATAACTGTGTATATGTATAACTGCATAATAAATATTCTTCAAACAGAAGTGTGAACATGCATATTCTGACAAATGTCCACTGACATAAAGTTCTGAACTCCAGACATAGATTTGAAGAAATATGTACATTGTCTCTAAAAGGACCTTTTTTCAGATTAACCTTGTTGTTTTTATGCCCCCGGATTGAAAGATCGGGGGTATATTGTTTTTGGCCTGTCTGTCTGTCTGTCATTCATTGATTGTGTGTGTCCCAAAACTAACCAAAACTTTGGTCATAACTTTTTGAATATTGAAGATAGCAACTTGATATTTGGCATGCATGTGTATGTCATGCAGCTGCACATTTTGAGTGGTGAAAGGTCAAGGTTATCCTTCAAGGTCAAAAGTCAAAAAAATCCAATCCAAGGGAAGTAATAAGCTTTAAAAGGGAGATAATTTGTAAACCTGCCAAATTATATATTTAAATTTTATTTCAAAGCGGCGCAATAGAGGGCATTGTGTTTCTGACCAACACATCTCTTTTTATCCCCTGCCATCGGCGGAGAGATATTGTTTTGGCGTTGTCCGTCCGGAGCAATATCTTGTAAGTGCTTTCATTGAAACTTGGTATGAGTATATATATGGATAAGAGGATGATGCACGCCAAATGGCATTGTACACCATCTGTTAATAACGGAGTTATGGCCCTTTGTATCTTGAAAAGATGCTTTTTTGAGTGTCAAATATAACACTTTTGTGTCCAGAAGATATTGGTGGGGGATATGAATTCAACGAATTTGCTTGTTTAAATATAGTTTGTGACGTATATTAAATAAGAAATGCACTGGAAATATAACAAAGAAAAAAAAAACGGTTTGTCAATTAAAATATACTACAAAAGTAACAAATACCCAATTCATTTATTAAACTTTTTGGAAGTAACAGATAATTGTGATAATGATTGTTCATGATAATAGCTACTTATCGGTGTAATATCTTTTAACACTTAAATATGTTATAAACTTTACCTATAAAACTGATGTTACATGTGGTATATGGTAACGTATGTTGATCATAACTTATGCATAATGATGCACAATTTCTATAATAAAGCAGTACGAGTTTAAGAAAATTTGCAAAATATGTAATCTTTGTCAAATTTACTAAAAATGTCAAGTACTGTTCTTGTGTATATATTACTATTACCATTGTTTATGTTAATTTGATTAACTTGAAGCAACATTAAATAAATTAGTTAATCTACGTTGTTTTAGTTATGTTAATAGCAAGATTTTAAATAAATAAATATTCAAAATGTATGTGAAATTCGATAATGAATATTTTTTCAGATTATTTGCAGGGTTTTTATGACTTTGATTAATTGATTTTGAAAAGGTGTTTTCATTCAGTATTAGAAAATCTAAGATGGGGTTTGATGGTTGAAAAGGTTGTAAACAATTTGTATACAAGATTTAATAAGTTTTTTTGAGGTGTTTGGCACATCAGTAAATTAGACCATAACTTTTGGCCATTGCTTTGTACATGTAAAGTAATATGACTGCAGGTGAAGAAAATCATAAATCAAATACTTATGCAGAACAAGGTGACCTCATGCTACTATGTAAACCATGTAATCAGCAGAACTGTGTTCAACAGATTACAAAATTAAAACTTTAGAAATACCCCAGTAACATCTGAAAAAAAATGTTTTGTCCCTCTTCTAGAAAATTAGGTAACCAACAAATTATTAGAATAAGAATACCGGTAATGCGATGAAATGGCGACTGGTATGATAATAATTACTATATTCTTAAATATTAAATACTATCTGTATAATAACAGCCTAGGCCTTTTTTAGTTGTTCGCTTGCGGACCATACACTAAGAACGATAACCACTGCATCTGCCTGTTTATACTTCACCACTGGTACACTTCAGACAGTGAGTGTGTGTATGTAATCAATAGTGTTGAACAGCTTTTGCGACGACATTGGCCAGTTTTTCATTGAAATCTGTACATATTAACTGCTTTCCGGGAAAACGGGGCTTAATGCATGTCATATAAGTGGTGTCCCAGATTAGCCTGTGCACACTGATTAGCCTGTGCAATGCGCGCATGCTTATGAATGACGACACTCTGATTTAATGGTGTTTTTCGTTTAAAGAGAGTCTATGGTACTGGGATGACAATAAATGCATGTGCATTATAGCCCTCTTTTCCCAAAATGAAGCTTAAATTATCTTTTCTATTAATGATTTGAAAACAAAACATATAAGTGATAATAACTTCAAAGTAACCTCGCTGACTAGGCAAATAAACAAAATGTTTAGATGTTTACTAAAAAATGCCACAAGGTAAAAATTTAGAACTAATTGGTTGTTTATTTCATTATAAAGTGATTCTGTGAAATAAACAACCAATTAGTTCTAAATTTTTACCTTGTGGCATTTTGTAGTAAACATCTTGAAGGGACCTTTTCACAGTTTGTCATTAAATGCTTAATATTGATAAATGTAAACTTTGGATCTTAAAAGCTCCATTAAAAAAACAAGAATAAAATTCAGTTACCCTCAACTGGGCTCGAACCACTGACCCCTGGTATAAGTCTATTTTTAGACCATTGGCCATACAATTAGAGATGTATTTTATACTTTATATAAGAATTGTCCTCGTAGTAGGAAAAACAACAACAGAAGTCTCCAAATTAATAGTTCGTTTAATTTTCACAATTTATCAAAACGTGAAAAGGTCCCTTGAATGTGTTCATACTTGCAAATTGAATGAGTTCAATACGCGGTTAGATCTTACATCATGAATAACTTAGGTTTAGTGGTTGCTTGTTAGCCTGGGGCCAGTAGATTTAAGCCCAGGAAACTCAATTTCATAAGTTGGTTACAGTTCGGCTAAAAAGCAGGGCAACTTGCTTTTTCAAAGCTTGAACAACTCAATCCAATTATACCTAGAATACAAATTGGCGACTGTGGATCAATTAGGTCTAGAAAATGATTCAATTCCGGCTCACAACTAGACATGATGCATTAAAAGTCTGTCATGTGGGCAAAATTGTTGCTCAATAATTTAAAGAAAATGGATAAAGATACACATAACACAACATGTACATGATTCTAAGTTTGTAATTCTCTAGCAAGGCAACCAAAATTCTAAAGATGGTTCATTAATAATTTGGTAAGTTCTGTTGTTATCGTTATAGTTTGTGACAATAACTGAATTGCTAATATAAATTACAGTATAACATAATTTTCAACTGTCAGCGCGGATGATTGAGTGATTTCAGCACTAGACTTTTACTCCAATGGTCAGTGGTTCAAGCCCAGATGAGGTTAACTATTGTTCTTTTTATGCCCCCGGTAGTGTGACATATACCAGTGGCATTTTGTCCGTCAGTCCATCCGGCATTTTTATGCCCCCCTTCGAAGAAGCGGGGGTATATTGTTTTGCACATGTCGGTCGGTCGGTCTGTCCATCCGTCCTACCACCAGATGGTTTCCGGATGATAACTCAAGAACGCTTAGGCCTAGGATCATGAAACTTCATAGGTACATTGATCATGACTGGCAGACGACCCCTAACGATTTTCAGGTCACTAGGTCAAAGGTCAAGGTCACAGTGACTCGAAATAGTAAAATGGTTTCGGATGATAACTCAAGAATGCTTAGGCCTAGGATCATGAAACTTCATAGGTACATTGATCATGACTGGCAGATGACCCTTATTGATTTTCAGGTCACTAGGTCAAAGGTCAAGGTCACAGTGACTCGAAATAGTAAAATGGTTTTCAGATGATGACTCAAGAATGCTTACGCCTAGGATCATGAAACTTCATAGGTACATTGATCATGACTGGCAGATGACCCCTATAGATTTTCAGGTCACTAGGTCAAAGGTCAAGGTCACAGTGACTCGAAACAGTAAAATGGTTTCCGGATGATAACTCAAGAATGCTTACGCCTGGGATCATGAAACTTCATAGGTACATTGATCATGACTGGCAGATGACCCCTATTGATTTTCAGGTCACTAGGTCAAAGGTCAAGGTCACAGTGACTCAAAACAGTAAAATGGTTTCCTGATGATAACTCAAGAATAATTAGGCCTAGGATCATGAAACTTCATAGGTACATTGATCATGACTGGCAGATGACCCCTATTGATTTTCAGGTCACTAGGTCAAAGGTCAAGGTCACAGTGACAAAAAATGTTTTCACACAATGGCTGCCACTACAACTGACAGCCCATATGGGGGGCTTGCATGTTTTACAAACAGCCCTTGTTGGTATTTGAGTCTACCTACATTACCTGCGGATCAAAAAATCATGAAGTCAATGGACAATAACTTAATAATGTTTTCAATTGGGATATAGCTCAAACGCAGCTCTTGTTTTTTCTGTCTTTATTTGTATTTGTGATTTATATGTGTGATTTTTAATTCCAATGTCTACATACATTTATTAGCTCGACTATTATATTTGGAATATATATAGTAGAGCTATCCTACTCACCCCGGCGTCAGCGTTAGCGTGAGCGTGCAAATGTTAAAGTTTGCGTACTACCCCAAATATTTTCAATGTCCCTTGACATATTGCTTTCATATTTTGCATACTTCTTCACCAATATGACCCCAACCTATAAACAAGAGCAGACAACTCTATCAAGCTTTTTGTACTAATTATGGCCCTTTTTCCACTTAGAATATGCATATTATTGATAAATCTATGTTAAAGTTTGCGTACCACCCCAAATATTTTCAATGTCCCTTGACCAGGGGTGGCGAAATCAAATGTCCGAGTTGCCCGAGTCGTACATTTGCTTGTCTGGGCAACTGACTTTTTTCAATTAAGTTGTCCGTGGACAACAAGTTTTTTAAAAGTCGCGTCCAGGTATACAAAAATACATTGTATTAAAGCCGTAATTAAGTTTTACAAAACCGGATGTTGACACGCGATTACATTGTCAGTGCTATTTGCTGAGCAATCAAGCTAAAATACGTGCACTTTCCTGCGCAGTGATCTCCTTATTCTGCAAGAGACCGGGAGCATGCCGCATTTTCAACATTCGGCCCGACTGTTAGACAGTGTACACACTGGTTTCTTTATTTTTACAATCAGACGGAAATAAAAAGTATCAATCTAAGATAATCAAAACACGGTCTACCTTGTTATTTAAGACGACTTTAATGGTAAAGATGAAACTTGTTTTTTAATCTTCAACAACGGAGCAGAAACCCGAAGCTTTGAGCAGCCCACCTCCCAAAAAACTAAGAAAGATTATGATAAAAAATATGATCTAAGTTAACGCACCAGAACTTTTCAAGAAACTTGGCCAACAGATTTTCAATGGTTACCAGTTTATATAATCAAATTGCTACCAGCAGCGGAGCCTCAGTCTGATGAGGTCCACATATTGGACTAGTTTAATTTGTTAAGATTACAATGTACTTATGTTCAGCACATGTTTTAATAACACTAGCTTCGCAAGATTTAAAGTTTGAGAAAGTCTTTATATTGTTTATAATATACTGCTATAATGAATGTACCATTGAAATACAATTATAAACAAAACAAGCAAATCATACTCATGTTGATATATTCCACATTATTTAACATTAATCAATAAATGCGTTTATAATTTATATAAACATTAACGGACAAGTATAGTTCAGCAACGGGTAAGTTAAATTTCCTAAATGGTTGTCCGTGGACAAGTATAGTTTTTTGAGATTTCGCCACCCCTGTTGACATATTGCTTTTATATTTTGCATACTTCTTAACCAACATGACCCCAACCTATAAACAAGAGCAGACAACTGTATCAAGCATTTTGTAACAATTATGGCCCTTTTTTCACTTAGATTTTCTATGCTAAAGTTTGCGTACCACCTCAAATATTCTCTATATCCCTTGACATATTGCTTTTATATTTTGCATACTTCTTTACCAACATGACCCCAATCTATAAACAAGAGCAGACAACTGTATCAAGCATTTTGTAAGAATTATGGCCCTTTTTCCATTTACAATATGCATATTACTTTAGTTACATTGCCATAACTTCTTTATTTATGATCAGATTTTATTAATACTTTGACAAAACAACACTTACCTGAATACTACAATGGATTCCACCCAAACAATACCCCACCCCCCAACCCAGAATCCCTGCCCCCCCTCCCCCCCCCCCCCCCAAAAAAAAAAAAATTAAAAAAAAATATTTATATTTTTTTTATTTTTGAAAGATCGTCTAATAAATTATTGAATATAAACAATTTCCCCATGATGGCTTACATTATACTGTCAAGCACTCGAATAGTCGAGCGCGCTGTCCTCTGACAGCTCTTGTATTTAATGCATTCAATGACAAACTTCAAAACATGCCAAAATATGAGAACAAGTCTCTTTAAACACACTCTTAAGTATTCTAATACATTTATGACCATTATGCATTTCATTCATTTTCACTCATAAGGTTTCAAATTAGCTTCAATAGGTCCCCAAATGAGTTGGATTGTTGGTTGATATGTGAAAAACAATAATCCTTAGTCTAGTGTTAAAGACAAGTTATCACTTTGGACAAGAAAAGTGTAAAAAAAATCAACCTTATCAACAACACCACAATATTCACTACCTATTAAAAATTGATTATTGATTGCATCAAAGACTTAACCATATAAAATCATTCTACTGTATCAAACTGGTCATTAACTGAACTTTTCTACGGCATTACTGATTATGGGGTCATTGTCTCCTATGGTCTTCTGCACAAGCTAATCAGGATGGAAGTCACTTTTTAGCGAAAATCAAGTGAAGGTAGAAAGTGTCGTCCCTGATCAGCCTGTGCTGTGACTGTGCACTCCGAACAGGCTAATCTGGGATGACACTGCATTAAGCCCTGTTTTCCTATTCACGCACATGCATTAAGCCCCTTTTTACTAGGGCGTTGCTCAAATGAAATGAAGTTGTTTATTCTTGTTGCAGGCCCTGGCACTGGTTGAGGAAGAGACGAGGAGGTACCGACCTACGAAGAACTACCTGGAGTACCTGCCACAGGCCCAGTACCATCACTTTGAGGTGAACACATGTGATCCATGCTCTGGGAAAACGGGTCTTAATGCATATGGGTAAAGTGTTGTCCCACTGCACAGGCTAATCAGGGATAAAACCCTGTCTGTGTGGATTTTTGTTTAGAAGATATTTCCTATAAAACAAAAAATTCCACAAAAGCGTAAAGTGTTGTCTAAGATCAGGGAACTGCACCCAGCTTTTCTTTTTTTTAGAGCAAGTCTCGTGTATCAAAAAACATTTTAGCATTAGAACTGGGGTGTAAAATATTACTCACCCACTCACATTGGCCAGTAGAATTTATCTTTAGACAAATATGAAATCTGAAATACTGGATACTAGCTCGCACTCGCAACTCCGTTTTAAGTAGCTGTTGCTTATCTGGAAACAAAGTGGTAAACGTTAGTCAATGTTTGATACTACCCTTAGTCTTTATTTTACTTTTTGTTACAGTAACCAGTTCAATTTTGTGCTCAAGGAGATTTATTTACATCGGCCCCATTTATTTTCCTCGAAAATGTCAAAACATGTATATTTGCATGTTTTTATAAGCTGGTAACAGTGCCTTGATAAAACAGAATATTTTTTTATAATAATAAGCATGAATATACAAAAATCATACATGCTGTTAACAGACAGACATTATGAAGACCGAGTTTGAACGGCTGCAGTCTCGGCTACCGATAGAGATGATGAGCATGAAGAGGTATGAGCTGCCTCAACCTCCACCTGGCAAGATGACAGATGTGTCAGCATGGAGTGAATGTGTGGAGAACTCACAGGCCCAGTTAGAACACCAGGCACTCAGGTATGTAACAGGGAGAGATGTGTGAGCATGGAGTGAATGTGTGGAGAACTCACAGGCCCAGTTAGAACATCAGGCACTCAGGTATGTAACAGGGAGAGATGTGTCAGCATGGAGTGAATGTGTGGAGAACTCACAGGCCCAGCTAGAACATCAGGCACTCAGGTATGTAACAGGGAGAGATGTGTGAGCATGGAATGAATGTGTGGAGAACTCACAGGCCCAGTTAGAACATCAGGCACTCAGGTATGTAACAGGGAGAGATGTGTGAGCATGTAGTGAATGTGTGGAGAACTCACAGGCCCAGTAAGAACATCAGGCACTCAGGTATGTAACAGGGAGAGATGTGTCAGCATGTAGTGAATGTGTGGATAACTCACAGGCCCAGCTAGAACATCAGGCACTCAGGTATGTAACAGTGAGAGATGTGTGAGCATGGAGTGAATGTGTGGAGAACTCACAGGCTCAGTTAGAACATCAGGCACTCAGGTATGTAACAGGGAGAGATGTGTGAGCATGGAGTGAATGTGTGGAGAACTCACAGGCTCAGTTAGAACATCAGGCACTCAGGTATGTAACAGGGAGAGATGTGTGAGCATGGAGTGAATGTGTGGAGAACTCACAGGCTCAGTTAGAACATCAGGCACTCAGGTATGTAACAGTGAGAGATGTGTCAGCATGGAGTGAATGTGTGGAGAACTCACAGGCCCAGTTAGAACATCAGGCACTCAGGTATGTAACAGTGAGAGATGTGTGAGCATGGAGTGAATGTGTGGAGAACTCACAGGCCCAGTTAGAACATCAGGCACTCGGGTATGTAACAGTGAGAGATGTGTGAGCATGGAGTGAATGTGTGGAGAACTCACAGGCCCAGCTAGAACATCAGGCACTCAGGTATGTAACAGGGAGAGATGTGTGAGCATGGAATGAATGTGTGGAGAACTCACAGGCCCAGTTAGAACATTAGGCACTCAGGTATGTAACAGGGAGAGATGTGTCAGCATGGAGTGAATGTGTGGAGAACTCACAGGCCCAGTTAGAACATCAGGCACTCAGGTATGTAACAGGGAGAGATGTGTCAGCATGGAGTGAATGTGTGGAGAACTCACAGGCCCAGTTAGAACATCAGGCACTCAGGTATGTAACAGGGAGAGATGTGTGAATATGGATTGAATGTGTAGAGAACTCACAGGCCCAGTTAGAACATCAGGCACTCAGGTATGTAACAGGGAGAGATGTGTGAATATGGAGTGAATGTGTAGAGAACTCACAGGCCCAGTTAGAACAACAGGCACTCAGGTATGTAACAGGGAGAGATGTGTCCACATGAAGTGAATGTGTGGAGAACTCACAGGCTCAGTTAGAACATCAGGCATTCAGGTATGTAACAGGGAGAGATGTGTGATTATGGAGTGAATGTGTGGAGAACTCACAGGCCCAGTTAGAACATCAGGCACTCAGGTATGTAACAGGGAGAGATGTGTGAGCATGGAGTGAATGTGTGGAGAACTCACAGGCTCAGTTAGAACATCAGGCACTCAGGTATGTAACAGGGAAAGATTGTGTGAGCATGGAGTGAATGTGTGGATAACTCACAGGCCCAGCTAGAACATCAGGCACTCAGGTATGTAACAGTGAGAGATGTGTCAGCATGGAGTGAATGTGTGGAGAACTCACAGGCCCAGTTAGAACATCAGGCACTCAGGTATGTAACAGGGAGAGATGTGTGAATATGGAGTGAATGTGTGGAGAACTCACAGGCCCAGTTAGAACATCAGGCACTCAGATATGTAACAGGGAGAGATGTGTGAGCATGGAGTGAATGTGTGGAGAACTCACAGGCTCAGTTAGAACATCAGGCACTCAGGTATGTAACAGGGAGAGATGTGTGAGCATGGAGTGAATGTGTGGAGAACTCACAGGCCCAGTTAGAACATCAGGCACTCAGGTATGTAACAGGGAGAGATTGTGTGAGCATGGAGTGAATGTGTGGATAACTCACAGGCCCAGCTAGAACATCAGGCACTCAGGTTTGTAACAGTGAGAGATGTGTGAGCATGGAATGAATGTGTGGAGAACTCACAGGCCCAGTTAGAACATCAGGCACTCAGGTATGTAACAGGGAGAGATGTGTGAGCATGAAGTGAATGTGTGGAGAACTCACAGGCCCAGTTAGAACATCAGGCTCTCAGGTATGTAACAGGGAGAGATGTGTGAGCATGGAGTGAATGTGTGGAGAACTCACAGGCCCAGTTAGAACATCAGGCACTCAGGTATGTAACAGGGAGAGATGTGTGAGCATGGAGTGAATGTGTGGAGAACTCACAGGCTCAGTTAGAACATCAGGCACTCAGGTATGAAACAGGGAGAGATGTGTGAGCATGGAGTGAATGTGTGGAGAACTCACAGGCCCAGTTAGAACATCAGGCACTCCGGTATGAAACAGGGAGAGATGTGTGAGCATGGCCTGAATGTGTAGAGAACTCACAGGCCCAGTTAGAACATCAGGCACTCAGGTATGTAACAGGGAGAGATGTGTGAGCATGGAGTGAATGTGTGGAGAACTCACAGGCTCAGTTAGAACATCAGGCACTCCGGTATGTAACAGGGAGAGATGTGTGAGCATGGCCTGAATGTTTAGAGAACTCACAGGCCCAGTTAGAACATCAGGCACTCAGGTTCGTAACAGGGAGAGATGTGTGAGCATGGAGTGAATGTGTGGAGAACTCACAGGCCCAGTGAGAACATCAGGCACTCAGGTATGTAACAGGGAGAGATGTGTCAGCATGGAGTGAATGTGTGGAGAACTCACAGGCTCAGTTAGAACATCAGGCACTTAGGTATGTAACAGGGAGAGATATGTGAGCATGGAATGTGTGGAGAACTCACAGGCCCAGTTAGAACATCAGGCACCCAGGTATGTAACAGGGAGAGATGTGTGAGCATGGAGTGAATGTGTGGAGAACTCACAGGCCCAGTTAGAACATCAGGCACTCAGGTATGTAACAGGGAGAGATGTGTGAGCATGGAGTGAATGTGTGGATAACTCACAGGCCTAGTTAGAACATCAGGCACTCAGGTATGTAACAGGGAGAGATGTGTCAGCATGGAGTGAATGTGTGGAGAACTCACAGGCCCAGCTAGAACATCAGGCACTCAGGTATGAAACAGTGAGAGATGTGTGAGCATGTGGTGAATGTGTGGAGAACTCACAGGCCCAGTTAGAACATCAGGCACTCAGGTATGTAACAGGGAGAGATGTGTGAGCATGTAGTGAATGTGTGGAGAACTCACAGGCCCAGTTAGAACATCAGGCACTCAGGTATGTAACAGGTAGAGATGTGTGAGCATGGAGTGAATGTGTTGAGAACTCACAGGCTCAGTTAGAACATCAGGCACTCAGGTATGTAACAGGGAGAGATGTGTGAGCATGGAGTGAATGTGTGGAGAACTCACAGGCTCAGTTAGAACATCAGGCACTCAGGTATGTAACAGGGAGAGATGTGTGAGCATGGAGTGAATGTGAGTAGAACTCACAGGCCCAGTTAGAACATCAGGCACTCAGGTATGTAACAGGGAGAGATGTGTGAGCATGGAGTGAATGTGTGGAGAACTCACAGGCCCAGTTAGAACATCAGGCACTCAGGTATGTAACAAGGAGAGATGTGTGAGCATGGAGTGAATGTGTGGAGAACTCACAGGCCCAGTTAGAACATCAGGCACTTAGGTATGTAACAGGGAGAGATGTGTGAGCATGGAGTGAATGTGTGGAGAACTCACAGGCCCAGCTAGAACATCAGGCACTCAGGTATGAAACAGGGAGAGATGTGTGAGCATGGAGTGAATGTGTGGAGAACTCACAGGCTCAGTTAGAACATCAGGCACTCCGGTATGTAACAGGGAGAGATGTGTGAGCATGGCCTGAATGTGAAGAGAACTCACAGGCCCAGTTAGAACATCAGGCACTCAGGTATGTAACAGGGAGAGATGTTTGAACATGGAGTGAATGTTTGGAGAACTCACAGGCTCAGTTAGAACATCAGGTTCTCAGGTATGTTACAGGGAGAGATGTATGAGCATGGAGTGAATGTGTGGAGAACTTACAGGCCCAGTTAGAACATCAGGCATTCAGGTATCTAACAGGGAGAGATGTGTCAGCATGGAGTGAATGTGTGGAGAACTCACAGGCCCAGTTAGAACATCAGGCACTCAGGTATGTAACAGGGAGAGATGTGTGAGCATGGAGTGAATGTGTGGAGAACTCACAGGCTCAGTTAGAACATCAGGCACTCAGGTATGTAACAGGGAGAGATGTGTGAGCATGGAGTGAATGTGTGGAGAACTCACAGGCCCAGTTAGAACATCAGGCACTCAGGTATGTAACAGGGAGAGATGTGTGAGCATGGAGTGAATGTGTGGAGAACTCACAGGCCCAGTTAGAACATCAGGCACTAAAGTATGTAACAGGGAGAGATGTGTGAGCATGGCCTGAATGTGTAGAGAACTCACAGGCCCAGTTAGAACATCAGGCACTCAGGTATGTATCAGGGAGAGATGTGTGAGCATGGAGTGAATGTGTGGAGAACTCACAGGCTCAGTTAGAACATCAGGTACTCAGGTACAGTCAATCTTGTGGATGCGACCACTTGTATTAAGCGACCTTTGTCTTATGCGACCATTTTGAAATCCCACGGAGCTTTTTCGCTATATAATGATATTGTATTAAGCGACTTTTGTCTTACGCGACCAGCGACCGCTGATTTGTGTGTATTTTGATGTCCGAATCTTGTATTAAGCGACTACTAGGAGGTAAAAGTGGTTAATCTATCGATCTTTCAGGGACAAATCAGTGTTAATTGTTTATCTAAGCCGATAAGATGTACTGTTACACCTCTGCTTTGTTTTCACAACCATTATGATTATGCTTTGTCTCGTTGACCGGTTCTGACCGGTATTGTTGTAGACTGCGTATTAATTTATTGAGTTGAATAATAGGGGAACGTATTGCGCACAGTCTACAGCTTAAATAGTTTACTATGTGGATCGTTAAGAGACAATGCCGATTTTTCTCGAGTATATATAACAGGTGCAGAAACAATGCACTGTACGCGACAAACATTTCCTGAGAAGTGCGGAAAATAAACTATTAAGCGGCAACATCTGTCGAAATCCGTACATTACCAATTTGTAATAATGCTAATTAGTAGATATTTGTAAGCCAATTACATTGTTATTTACTTAATAAATTTTCCAACCAGGTCTGATTGTTTGTTTTCAATTGACGTGTTTTAATTTTTTCAGCTCATTATGTATCATAATCGAGTTAGATTTCCTTAAGCGTACATGCAGAAATTAAAATGTCAAAACAAAAAGTGTTAACGTTGAACGAGAAAATTCGGGTTTTGGAATTGTCAAAGAGTATAAGTGCACGTAAAATCGCAGACGAGATTGGAGTCGGAAAAACCCAAATTCAGAACATTCTTAAGCGTAAAGCCGAGGTGCTTGAAGACGTGGAAAATAATGTGTCAGGTGAAACAAAACGCGCAATATAGAAACGGAAAGAGAAATACATGTGATAATATATCATAGCTTTTGGCTTCTGACATTTATTTCTAGTTTTAGCTGTACACATGTATATGTAGACTGTTACACATTTTTAGCAAAATTCTTTGTTCTTAGGAAAAATATTTCCTTGTCTATGTTGTTTTTGCAAATAAATATGTACACACAATTGATTTATAATAAATGATAATTTATAATAAGTGAAAAATAAAACACATTATAAGTAAAATATTGTTTATGTATTGTGTTTATATTCATTTTATTATAAAAGTTAAAATCATTGTGGATAAAAGAGATAATCCTTCATATAGATTAAAATTGAGGGTAAGCATTCTTCCAGAATGGCCTTTTGTATTCAAAGACCGTTTTATTAAGAGACCACTTTTGATTACTCCCTTGAGTGGTCTCTTAATACAAGATTGACTGTATGTAACTGGGAGAGATGTGTGAGCATGGAGTGAATGTGTGGAAAACTCACAGGCCCAGCTAGAACATCAGGCACTCAGGTATGTAACAGGGGAACAAAGACTGTCCTGCTGTAAGCATTTAATTACGAAAAATTACCGGTGAGATGTCTTGTAGAAAAAAAATCTTAATTGTTATATGCTGATACACTTATATTGAAGCCAATTTTAATTGGTTTTGCCAGAATAATGTTTTATTTGTAGAATACATGATATCATTACAGTTTTTACTTTATTTTGTATTTCAATATGTGATGTAATTTAGGATGCACCATATAAAATCTCACTTACTTTACAGGATTGTAATCAATTTATTTGTTAATTAGATCTAATTATTAAAAGACCTCACCAAATAGGTGTAAATTTTGAAATATCTTAACTGAAACAAAAGGTTATGAAGGTTTGAATTTATAGAAAAACACAATTTTCCGAAATTGTTCATGATAAATTGTAACATAGATTTGTTGATCAAGATCTTTTCATAAAAACACTAGTTGTTTCATAGCGTTTGATCTGTTAAAGATATATTAATTTGCCATGCCCATAAAATATGCTCATTGCATGAGACATCTTATAAACAGAAATTTGTGTAGCTGTTGAGAAACTTCATATATGAACATGGTGTTTGGTAGCACTTAAAATGAGTACCAGTAATGTTTTTCATAGATTATTTGAGCTCTGTTCAGGGAAAGCTGGGCTAAAAGCTTGTGGGTAAACTGTCCACTTTAATGGAATGTTTCATTGAAAGGAAGTCTCCTCTAAACAAAAATCTATTACAGGGTTCACAAAGACCTTGAAAAGTGCTTGAAAATCAAGCTTTATCTTGAAAAGTGCTTAAAAACGATCCGGAGTGCTTAAAAGTGCTTATTTTTAACCATAGCCTTGAAAAGTGCTTAAAAAGTGCTTGAATTTGGCTGAAAAAGTGCTTGAAAAAAGGATTAAAAAAATATTTAATTTCCGTGAGTCGGAAGTCGTGGGTTTTTTTCACGATTTATGACGGTTCCGATCTGTTCATATGGGCAGGTACTGGATCGGTACAGGTTGGTACGGGTTTTAGCGTAAGGGAGGCAACTTCTACTAATCTTCCGCCAATTGGTCTACTTCGGTTTTTGTTGTATGCATTATGCCATAACGGTGCTGACAAGTTGAAATATGCCAGCGAATAAGTGCATTTTTCAGAAAGGGTGACTTGAAGTACCCTTGGGTTGTTGACAATGCCGATTCTAAAGTCAAAGCATCTTGTAAAGAACGCAGAACAGGTATAGAGATCGACAGTATGGGGGAATTGGCGTTGAAAAGCCACCTAAAATGCAGTTTGTCTGTGAAGCAAATTCATTCGGTTAACCCAATTCATTCAGACGTACTGCAAAAGACAAAAGACAAAAAAGTTGCACTTGACTGATTGTCAAATAAATTAGATGATACTGTGAAGAAACTGCAATCTGTTTACATGAGTGCAGACTCTCAGTCTGAACATAAACAGTACACTATTGTATCTATAACAGATTTTACATGTACATGTTTACCTGCTGTAGAAAATTACTTAATAAGTATAATTTTTACAAGCCTCAATTAATACATGGCATTTTATATTGCCGTTGCGAGATTCTGAACATTTGTAGTTTTCTATTTTTACTTCAGAATTAATTTGTATCAGATGCATAATTGTCTTTAACATTTTGTAGCAGCTATATTATACCACTGGAATATCTGTTATGAACATTTAGATTACATAATGATATTCAATACAAATAACAGGCTTTTTTGGTATGTGTAATGCCTTGGTCAATTACTATATCATAATGAAATATCTTACTTTTGATTAAACAGTTGTTACTGTAGCAGGGAAGTGCAGACTGTTGAAATTCACATAGGATGTTAGGCAAGAAGAGACCAATTTAGCGAAAATATTGTCAGTATTGGCCACAGAATAATATACAGTTTTCAGTAGTTCGGACTAAAAAAGTGCTTGAATTTGGATTTTTTCCCTTGAAAAGTGCTTAAAAAGTAAGATATTTCATTATGATATAGTAATTGACCAAGGCATTACACATACCAAAAAAGCCTGTTATTTGTATTGAATATCATTATGTAATCTAAATGTTCATAACAGATATTCCAGTGGTATAATATAGCTGCTACAATATGCTTGAATTTCATTGGAGAAAATCTGTATGAACCCTGTATTATATGCAGAGAGTGTCATCCTTGATTAGCCTGCGCTGACTACACAGGCTAATCTGGAATGGCACTGCGCACACTTGCATTAAGCCCAGATTTCCTAGAATGAGGCTCATTTGATCATGTGTTGCAGGCTGATGAACCTGGAGCTGTGAGGCTCATTTGATCATGTGTTGCAGGCTGGAGCTGTGAGGCTCATTTGATCATGTGTTGCAGGCTGTTGAACCTGGAGCTGATATGAGGCTCATTTGATCATGTGTTGCAGGCTGTTGAACCTGGAGCTGTGAGGCTCATTTGATCATGTGTTGCAGGCTGTTGAACCTGGAGCTGTGAGGCTCATTTGATCATGTGTTGCAGGCTGTTGAACCTGGAGCTGTGAGACTCATTTGATCATGTGTTGCAGGCTGTTGAACCTTGAGCTGTGAGGCTCATTTGATCATGTGTTGCAGGCTGTTGAACCTGGAGCTGTGAGGCTCATTTGATCATGTGTTGCAGGCTGTTGAACCTGGAGCTGTGAGGCTCATTTGATCATGTGTTGAAGGCTGTTGAACCTGGAGCTGTGAGGCTCATTTGATCATGTGTTGCAGGCTGTTGAACCTGGAGCTGTAAGGCTCATTTGATCATGTATTGCAGGCTGTTGAACCTTGAGCTGTGAGGCTCATTTGATCATGTGTTGCAGGCTGTTGAACCTGGAGCTGTGAGGCTCATTTGATCATGTGTTGCAGGCTGTTGAACCTGGAGCTGTGATGCTCATTTGATCATGTGTTGCAAGCTGTTGAACCTGGAGCTGATAGGCTCATTTGATCATGTGTTTCAGGCTGTTGAACCTGGAGCTGTGAGGCTCATTTGATCATGTGTTGCAGGCTGTTGAACCTGGAGCTGATAGGCTCATTTGATCATGTGTTGCAGGCTGTTGAACCTGGAGCTGATATGAGGATCATTTGATCATATGTTGCAGGCTGTTGAACCTGGGGCTGTGAGGCTAATTTGATCATGTGTTGCAGGCTGTTGAACCTGGAGCTGTGAGGCTCATTTGATCATGTGTTGCAGGCTGTTGAACCTGGAGCTGATCATGTGTTGCAGGCTGTTGAACCTGGAGCTGTGAGGCTCATTTGATCATATATTGCAGTAGCTGTGAGGCTCATTTGATCATATGTTGCAGGCTGTTGAACCTGGAGCTGTGAGGCTCATTTGATCATGTGTTGCAGGCTGTTGAACCTGGAGCTGATAGGCTCATTTGATCATGTGCTGCAGGCTGTTGAACCTGGAGCTGTGAGGCTCATTTGATCATGTGTTGCAGGCTGTTGAACCTGGAGCTGTGAGGCTCATTTGATCATGTGTTGCAGGCTGTTGAACCTGGAGCTGTGAGGCTCATTTGATCATGTGTTGCAGGCTGTTGAACCTGGAGCTGTGAGGCTCATTTGATCATGTGTTGCAGGCTGTTGAACATGGAGCTGTGAGGCTTATTTGATCATGTGTTGCAGGCTGTTGAACCTGGAGCTGTGAGGCTCATTTGATCATGTGTTGCAGGCTGTTTAACCTGGAGCTGATAGGCTCATTTGATCATGTGTTTCAGGCTGTTGAACCTGGAGCTGTGAGGCTCATTTGATCATGTGTTGCAGGCTGTTGAACCTGGAGCTGTGAGGCTCATTTGATCATGTGTTGCAGGCTGTTGAACCTGGAGCTGTGAGGCTCATTTGATCATGTGTTGCAGGCTGTTGAACATGGAGTTGTGAGGCTTATTTGATCATGTGTTGCAGGCTGTTGAACCTGGAGCTGTGAGGCTCATTTGATCATGTGTTGCAGGCTGTTTAACCTGGAGCTGATAGGCTCATTTGATCATGTGTTTCAGGCTGTTGAACCTGGAGCTGTGAGGCTCATTTGATCATGTGTTGCAGGCTGTTGAACCTGGAGCTGATAGGCTCATTTGATCATGTGTTGCAGGCTGTTGAACCTGGAGCTGATATGAGGCTCATTTGATCATATGTTGCAGGCTGTTGAACCTGGAGCTGATAGGCTCATTTGATCATGTGTTGCAGGCTGTTGAACCTGGAGCTGATATGAGGCTCATTTGATCATGTGTTGCAGGCGTTGAACCTGGAGCTGATATGAGGCTCATTTGATCATGTGTTGCAGGCTGTTGAACCTGGAGCTGATCATGTGTTGCAGGCTGTTGAACCTGGAGCTGATCATGTGTTGCAGGCTGTTGAACCTGGAGCTGATCATGTGTTGCAGGCTGTTGAACCTGGAGCTGATAGGCTCATTTGATCATGTGTTGAAGGCTGTTGAACCTGGAGCTGATATGAGGCTCATTTGATCATGTGTTGCAGGCTGTTGAACCTGGAGCTGTGAGGCTCATTTGATCATGTGTTGCAGGCTGTTGAACCTGGAGCTGATATGAGGCTCATTTGATCATATGTTGCAGGCTGTTGAACCTGGGGCTGTGAGGCTAATTTGATCATGTGTTGCAGGCTGTTGAACCTGGAGCTGTGAGGCTCATTTGATCATGTGTTGCAGGCTGTTGAACCTGGAGCTGATATGAGGCTCATTTGATCATATGTTGCAGGCTGTTGAACCTGGGGCTGTGAGGCTAATTTGATCATGTGTTGCAGGCTGTTGAACCTGGAGCTGATGCAGGAATATGGCACCCACTCGTGGAAGATCTACAATGACATACTGGTCAAGATGATGGAAGCTGCACAGAAACAACTCTCGGAACTCAAGTAACGCATGGCAGACTATCTTCTTGGCAATATTTTAATTCCTTAAAATCACACTGATCTCATTTTTAGCTCAGCTGTTTTCGGAGTAAACCCGAGGTATTGTCATAGCCAGCTCGTCGTGTCTTTCCGCCGTCCGGCGTCCACACTGCTAAAACCTTAACATCAAGCTCTAAAATCAAAGTGCTTCCACCTACAACTTTTAAACTTCATATGTAGATGCTCCTTGATGAGTTCTACACGCCACACCCATTTTTGGGTCACAAGGTCAAAGGTCATGGTCACTGTGACCTAAAAAAAAAAAAGTTCCGACAAGTGTCTTTTTATTCAAAACTGCACCCACAGCCGAGCATTGGCACCCGCTATGTGGTGCTCTTGTTAATAATAGAATTGAGCCTTGCTATGGAAAAACTGGGCATAATTGAATAAAGTGTTGTCCAATATAAGCCTATGCAGTCTGCACAGGCTAATCAGTTAAGAAACTTTCTGCCTATATAGACTATATTTTCATGTAGAAGATATTTCTTTTAAAAGAAAAACTATAAAAGCTGAAAGTGTTGTCCCTAGTTTACTTGTGCACAATGCACAGGCGCTAATTTGAGACCACACTCCAGGCTCATGCATATATCTCCGTTTTCGCAGCATGAGGCTTTGTGTTTTTATTGAATGGTGTGTTTTGATTTCCATGTCTACCTAATTTAGTTTTTGAAGAGAGCTCACCCTGATTTTAGTATAAACTCTCGGTGAGAGAGTGCATTGGAGTCGGTCTGTCAGTCGGATTATTCGTCTATCCATGGGTTCCAATGGTTCAGTGTATGGAAAATTACTTTCACATTCTCAAGCCATTTAATTTAAAACTTCAAATATTTCCGCACAATAAAGTATAAATGTGTGAGAGATATTTTTATATCCTTGCTTTTCTGATTTTACTAGTAGGAGAACAAATACATTACAAGTTGATTTCACGTGGATATCATGTTTTTGCCTTTGTATAATACCTTATATTGCACAGATCATATGCAGGAGTGCATCAAACAAGTCAATAACAGACTTTTCTGATTGGTCAACTACAGGAAGAAGATTCAGGAAATCAATCTGCAGAGGAAGAGTGAACAGACTGTCGCAGGGGCCAAACTAAAAGATCTAGAAAACAGGTTTGTCCATGTAATGACGGGGAACAGACTGTGGCTGGGGTCAAACTAAAAGATCTAGAAAACAGGTTTGTCCATGTAATGATGGGGAACAGACTGTAGCTGGGGCCAAACTAAAAGATCTAGAAAACAGGTTTGTCCATGTAATGACGGGGAACAGACTGTGGCTGGGGTCAAACTAAAAGATCTAGAAAACAGGTTTGTCCATGTAATGATGGGGAACAGACTGTGGCTGGGGTCAAACTAAAAGATCTAGAAAACAGGTTTGTCCATGTAATGAAGGGGAACAGACTGTGGCTGGGGCCAAACTAAAAGATCTAGAAAACAGGTTTGTCCATGTAATGACGGGGATTTTTTTTACAATTTTGGAAATAGGTTTGGGAACCACCAAACTGAGAATTTTTAATCAAAAAGTCAATGGAAAATCTTCAGGTACTAAATGTTATAAATGAAGAATCAAACATAGGTTCATATTACTAAGTATTTAATTGGTATTGCAATTGCGTGATCTTATGTCATGTAAGGAAAACACTTATGAAACCAGTGAGATTTTATATTGATTTTCATATTTAATTTAAAACCTGCAGATAATCTTAGATTAGTTGTAATGGATACCCAATTCTGCATGACATAGTAGACTGCCATTCAGTAAACCAGGTAACATGATATCTTTCATTTTCCAGTTGGGTCGGGTTGGTGAGCAAGAACTACGAGATTGAGCGTGCCTGTGTGGAAATGGAGAAAGAACTCACGGAAATGGAGAAGCATAAAAAGGTAAATTTTAAACCTTCTATATTATAAGGCATAACACAAATTAAAATGTACATTATTTTCTAATGTTACAGTTTCTAATGTGAAGGATTGAGTGTACTGTATGTCATCAAATACTTGTTTTTTGTTTTACAGGGATTAAGGGCAGACAGATGAGAGATGGTGTTAACTTTGCCAACCCTTTTACAACTACAGGTAAGGATTGCCGAGCAGAACCAGCACTGACGGTTTTCTACATCTCAGACTATGATATCGCATATACATGTACACAAATATATTGTGCATCAACATATGCACAGAAAACAGAATGATATAGTATATTTAAGCACAATTCTTTCTGATGTTAATCTACTTTAGCGATTGGAAGACAGTAACATATTTGTATTGGTGAGCATATCTAACTCAGTGTGCAGATGCTGTGTGCAGTAGTTTGCAATAGACATTGTTCAATTTTGAAGAAAATTATCACATGAAACAATATTATCTGAGATCAGCTTGTTTGTTTATGATCATTTATTAAAAAATCCCCTCATTATGTTATGCATTGTTGGGTGTGAATTGTACCATACTTATCCAACAAAGAGTGGACATTTATCTACATTCTACCTACACGGGTGTTTAAATAGTATGAATATGAAGGTTATTTGATGCATAGCACTTTTTTATAGAAATTACTTGAATATAATAGACAGTAAGGGATATTGGCTATATGGCATGAAAAAAATATTCTACTCTAATTACTTTCATCTGTTTTATTTATACTGTATTTTTGTATTTGATATTATTATTTGCTCTCAAATTTAGCTGAAGATGAACCTGGCAATTGTACACGCTGTCTACACTTTTGATGTGGCACCATTAACAACAGTTGAAGTTTTCAAAGATGACCATCAGTAGATATTTTATAAGAAGTGTCATAATAATGTCAGACTGTTAAGACATATAGGCATAGAACCCAATATGTACATATGAAATGTCTTTTGAATGTCTTTTGGATATGATAAATTTGTGTTGTGTTGTTGTGTTGTTGTGTTGCACATAAATTCTGTGGATTTTAGTGACAACCTTAATATTCAACATTATTATTATTGTAATAGTCACCTTACTTGCTTGTCTGCTTCCAGTGAACGAACAGATAATGCTAAACATGATTTGATTATTTCTTATCTTTTGTACTGTTTTAATGTCTACATAGATGGTAAAATAAACTTCAGAAATTACGTCTGTGTTTGTATAGAACATATATCTTGTCCCATTATGAAAGTGTTTTTTATGATACTTAAACATGCATACGAAGCAATACAAACATTTTATTAAGACTTGTGTTTACTTCATTTTAAATTGATTTATTACCCAAATCCTTGTTTTTAGCATACAAGTCACTCATTAGATCTCATCTGGACTGTGGGAACTTGGTCTATTATCCTTGCACTAACAAATATAAACAAATAATTGAAAAAGCACAGCATTGGGCCACCAGATTAGAACCTGAAATCCGTGAGATAGCATCCAGATCTCTTGGCTGAATTAAATCTTCAATCCATGGATTATCAATGTAAAAGATTATATATTACATGTATTCAAGTATTTAAGATAATGCATAAAATTGATGCTGGAACATTTTTCCAATTATGCTAAAAATAGTGGGACAAGAGGCAATTGTTTAAATCTTGCAAAACCGAAAGCACATTAGTCTATTTGCCTCCATTTTTTTAGCTCCACTGGCCAAAGGCCAGCGGGGCTTATGTCATGGTCCTGTGTGCGTCGTGTGTGCGTGCGTGCGTCCGTGCATGCGTGCGTTAACTTTTTCTTTAAACATCTTCTTCTCCTAAACTACTGGTCCAAATCTGATGAAATTTCTCAGGAATGTTCCTGTGCTGAACCTCTTTCAAATTTGTTCAAATTATGCCCCTGCCCCGGGGATTCAAAAAATTGAAAATTTGCTTTTATAAGGCCTATATTGTGCAAACTTTAAAAATCTTCTTGTCCATAACCATTAGGCCTAGGGCTACCAAATTTGGTATGTATTGACATCTTATAGTCCTCTACCAAGTTTGTTCAAATTATGCCCCTGGGGTCAAATTTGACCATGCCCCGGGGGGTCAAAAAATTGAAAATTTGCTTATATAAGGCCTATTTTGTGCAAACTTTAAAAATCTTCTTGTCCGTAACCATTGGGCCTAGGGCTACCAAATTTGCTATGTAGTGACATCTTATAGTCCTCTACCAAGTTTGTTCAAATTATGCCCCTGGGGTTAAATTTGACCCTGCCCCGGGGGGTCAAAACATTGAAAATTTGCTTATATAAGGCCTATTTGTGCAAACTTTAAAAATCTTCTCGTCCATAACCGTATGGCATAGGGCTACCAAATTTGGTATGTAGTGACATCTTATTGTCCTCTACCAAGTTTGTTCAAATTATGCCCCTGGGGTCAAATTTGACCCTGCCCGGGGGGGGGTTAAAAAATTGAAAATTTGCTTATGTAAGGCCTATTTTCTGCAAACTTTAAAAATCTTCTTGTCCATTACCATTGGGTCTAGGGCTACCAAATTTGCCATGTAGTGACATCTTATAGTTCTCTACCAAGTTTGTTCAAATTATGCCCCTGGGGTTAAATTTGACCCTGCCCGGGGGGGTTAAAAAATTGAAAATTTGCTTATATAAGGCCTATTTTGTGCAAACTTTAAAAAATCTTCTTGTCCATAACCATTGGGCCTAGGGCTACCAAATTTTTTTTGTAGTGACATCTTATAGTCCTATATCAAGTTTGTTCAAATTATGCCCCTGGGGTCAAATTTGACCCTGCCCCGGGGGGTAAAAAAATTGAACATTTGCTTATATAAGGCCTATATTTTGTGAAAACTTTAAAAATCTTCTTGTCCATAACCATTGGGCCAAGGGCTACCAAATTTGGTATGTAGTGACATCTTAAGTCCTCTACCAAGTTTGTTCAAATTATGCCCCTGGGGTCGAATTTGACCCTGCCCCGGGGGGTCAAAAAATAAAAACTTTGCTTATATAAGGCATTTTTTGTGAAAACTTTAAAAATCTTCTCGTCCATAACCATTGGGCCTAGGGCTACCAAATTTGGTATGTAGTGACATCTAATAGTCCTCTACCAAGTTTGTTCAAATTATGCCCCTGGGGTCAAATTTGACCCTGCCCTCGGGGGTAAAAAAAAATAATTGCTAATATAAGGCTTATTTTGTGCAAACTTTAAAAATCTTCTTGTCCATAACCGTATGGCATAGGGCTACCAAATTTG
This sequence comes from Dreissena polymorpha, assembly GCF_020536995.1. Lineage (NCBI taxonomy): Eukaryota > Metazoa > Mollusca > Bivalvia > Myida > Dreissenidae > Dreissena > Dreissena polymorpha. Next base: position 103,311,291 of record NC_068359.1, read on the forward strand.
GTATGTAATGACATCTTATAGTCCTCTACCAAATTTGTTCAAATTAAGCCCCTGGGATCAAATTTGACCGTTCCCCAGGGGTCACAAAATTGAACATATGCTTATATCGGGCCCGTTTTGTGCAAACTATAAAAATCCTCATGTCCATAACCATTGGGCCTATTTCTACCAAATTCGGTAGGTAGTGACATCTAATAGTTCTCTACTAAGTTTGTTCAAATTATGCCCCTAGGAACAAATTTGACCTTGCCCCAGGGGTCACAAAAATGAACATATGCTTAAATAAGGCCTTTTTTGTGCAAACTTAAAAAATCTTCTTGTTCTTAATTAAAGAGCCTCAAAATTTGGTATGTAGTGATATCTTATAGTCCTCTACCAAATTTGTTCAAATTATTCCCCTGGGCTCAAATTTGACCCGGCCCCGGGAGTCACAAAACTGAGCATATGACGTTTACCAGTGGATATTACTGCGGCTGTTTGGCTGTGACCAACAACAACATCAACATCTTGTAAACATGAGATAAAACCCTGTCATTGAGTGCCATTTTAGGTCAGATTGTGACTGCTTACAAAGGCATTGAAGTAAGAACATGTGTTATGAATGTTTTTCTTATAAACTGAAAAAAGTCGGGTTTTATTTAAATATGTCGAAAGTGACCATATATCCGGATGAAAATATTTTGGATGACATGTTAATTTCATGTCTTTTTTATAGTGTTAAAACCAGTTTATTAATATATTATTGATTTTAAAAACACAGCTTCCATTAACATAATTATTTCAAGGAAAGTCAATATATGATACTGCACGGTAAACTCAAACTTTGTATCGAAGAGTTGTTGAAATTAATGAAGTGCATTGTTCTTAACTATCGTATATGCTCCTTTTCTTACAACTAATGATTCATTGTTCCATTTGTGAATCGTGACTCATGAATTGTGGATATGATTGTCAATTGCTCAACAATCCATATATATTTCTGACCATTTTATAATTTTCTTAATATTAGTTATGAATTGATCTTAGAAGTCAAATGTATTACTTAATTAAAAACATTTATAAGTATAAAGAAATAATCTTTAGATTATCATAATATTCTCAGGCTTGTTGGTCTTAGGGATGTGTGGGTTGATGAGCAATTTCTCCTTTTATCACAATTATTTCTACCCTACCTGATCATTTCCTTTATATTCCATTTTAATTCAATTGACGTCTGCAACCTCTTTCAAATTGGGAAAGTCCAAAATGTGTTGTTTGGTAAAGGGTTAAGGAATTTTGATTCCTATGGGTCTTGTGAATCTGTTTCAAATCAAATGGGTAGATTTGATCTTCAGCATCTAAAAATATGTGAAATAGAAAGAACGACAATATCTTTTGGAGAGATAAATGTACCTACGTTAATATCTTTTGGAGAGATAAATGTACCTACGTTATAAGCAAAGGACCTGTGCAACAATTCCCGGGCTTTTTTGTCTGTTTAGTTAACACGGTAGTAACTTTTTCCATATATAAAAATGCTCATCCTTCCAACTTTAAGCGCCCAGTGGGACGAGGGATAGAAAGAGAAAGTCACATGCTTGAGTACATTTCAACCCATGCGCATTACACGTTTTTTTCGCAAAGAAAAAACAGTGGAGCGATGAAGGGCCATCATGGCCCTCTTGTTTTACATCGCACCATCTCAGTTTGGAACTATTTATCTCAAGACATTGTGACATGTGATTCTGTAATTTCGTTCAAGACTCAACTAAAAAATTAAGGTTGGATAAGCACTTTGACATATAGGAGTCTATTTATAAGTGTAAATTTTATTAACTAGTGACATTTATAACTAATAAAATTCAGACAGGAGTTGAGATAACAAAAATAAGATTAAAGGGATAAACTCGGTGTAAGAGCTATTGAAAGTCCCTAGAAGACAAAAAATGTCAGATGAATATTTTAATTTGACTAGTTTTGTCACAAAAGAAAGCTAATAGTTGAATGCCCTAGACTTTCAAGTAACATAAATACTCAAAATCACTTATATTTCGCAAAATATTTCGTAAAATAAAGTTAACCCATAAAAAATATCAGTTGTCCTTATAGCAATAGCCAAAATATCAACGCTAGATGTGATATGATAACATGGATTTAACGAGATACAAAATTTTATTTTTTATGGCACAATATACATGTATTCCATTTTAATTTCCCGCAACTGTATCTATTCATACGACACACAAACACTAACTTGGTACATGAAAATGTGTTGAATATATTGTCCCGCAAAAAGAGCATTTTGTATCTTGTTAAATCTATGTTACCAGACCACATCAAGTGCTACTTAATCAGAGCAAGGTGAAAAGCCAAACAGTTTCTAATATAACTTATTAAACACAAGTGTTCATTAGCCTTGTTTCTTATAATTAAGGATTTTAAATGAAGTGTATTTTCTTATTTAATAATTGTGACACTGACTTAGCATGTTTGTACCGACCCCCACAGAGATGCAGCTGTGAAATAGACATTGCCCTCTTGATGCAAAAATGTACCATGTGGCATTAAAATTGGAAAGCACATGGTACCTTTTTGCACCAATATGGCGAATATGGTATCTGCCTTGGGGCCTAAATTACCCGGATTTGAACACCATGTGAGTACCAGTGGCATTCCGAGAACTTTTTTAAATGGTTTTCCATGAAAATATGAATAGATATTGAACTGCCCAGCAGTTTAAATTTCTAAATCAGTGGCCTGTAAAATAAAACAAGAGGGCCAAAGGGTTTGAGGTTTCTCACTTTACAACCTTTTGAACTGAGCAGTTTAGAGTATATTGTGTTGTGTTTGGTTAATAAATCAGGCTCCTTACCTTCCTCTTTACCCGGAGGTATTTTCATAGCCAGCTCGTCGTCTGGCGTCGTGCTAAAACCTTTACATTTTGTTAACATTTTGAACATTGGCTCTAAATCAAAGTGCTTCCACCTACAACTTTGAAACTTCATATGTAGATGCACCTTGATGAGTTCTACATGCCACACCCATTTTGGGGTCACTAGGTCAAAGGTCAAGGTCACTGTGACCTCTAAAAAAAATATAATCTGACAAGCTTTCATTTATTCAAAACTGCACCCGCAGGTGAGCGTTGGCACCTGTTATGCGGTGCTCTTGTTAACTTGACCAAGAAATTGTTTGACAAGTATTGTGAGCAGATTTTGAAGATAAGACAAAACAAAAGTGACAGCTAGTATTCACAATGTTTTTCAGGCGTTTTTACAGGAGGAGCATAGACCAACAGTTAGAAATTGATTATGTGTTTTTTCTTTACTTTGATGTATCCTATAGTTTAATTTCTATATTGCTCAAGAGCTCAAATAAGCACACACATAATAATTAGAAATTTTGGTACAGGGGTATTCCTTAATAAAATTCAGGCACAATGGTACCATTTTTTGAAATCAGAAATATTGCTAAAACTGTGCTAAAAGGCCCTAAGGAAAAGCCCGTTTCCCAATAGCAAAATAAGGAAAAGGATGGCCATGTTTTCCACGAATTTGAATACATATACCATAGAAGCAAAAACCGACCACAATGGCTTACTTTTCGTAAATGGGTGGAAAAGCAAAGCGCCATAATTCTGCCAAAAATCAATGCAGCATTAATGTCTTTCCTTGTGATCATCCACACAGTAAGGTAACTATACAGTGAAGGTTTGAGTCCTATCCATAGAGTAGTTAAAGGAATTCAAAACACAAGCTTTGGGACGTACACCTGAACAGAAGACTGCACTGCGTAATGCCTCCCACTTTATAAGATGTGTATTGAATTTTGCTGCTAAGCAGGTGGCTGAAATTGGTCAGTTGAAGAGATTTGATTAAATTCCTAACAAGCCATGCATTAATCATCATCAGAATAATGATGATAATCATCAAAATCATAAAAATCATCTTCCGTGAGAAACACATTCAAAAATGCTTTTTGTGCAACGTTTATCTATAGACAATCCCAGAAATCGATACCTCTCCGGATTACCCGCCCCTGAATACTCTCGCGCGCCTCCAAAACGGTACTGAAGAAATAAACATGGACACACATATATATATGTGTGTATAGGTTTAGGTCACAATATACTAAATAGTTTCCCTATATAATTCAATGTAAAAGCGACAACTTTGAGCGAAAATAAATTCAGCATTTTGCACATAGAGACGCCCATAACCATACCTTTTCTTAAAGGCCATTCTAAGCGGAATCGATTTATGCAATAAAAAAGATATGTCATGTTCAAACCAAAAAAGAACTTGACGCTAATCAAAATCGACTGTTTTTGCAACTTTTTTTTCGGTCGTTTCTTAGTGGAATGTAACCTTTTTCAGTGCAAGGCTTTACTAAAGTCTCCAAGTTTATCATATTTCAGGGATTCGGTCGTGAACACCTATTTATGCCCTACCATTATCTCCGAAAGATAAAACCCGAACAATAGTTTAAGATGTAAAACATGCCTGCGAGTCAACTATGATATTTTTTTAGAGAGTACAGCTCTACATTCCTACATGAAACGAGTATTTCGTATATTGTAACCTACTGAAGAAATAAACATGGACATATATATATGTGTGTATATAGGTCCCTACGCAAAACAAGGCAGCGAAACGGTTTTATCAAATATATTTGAGGATTTAAAGAGTTTCTGTTATCGATCTGACAACCACATAATAGTTCGTGTTATTTTTTTTTAAATATAAATGACATAATAAGTAGAAATAAGGTTCATCTGCATTCGTTTAAGAGTAATAAAACACAGCATGGACATGGACCTATTTGTGTAGGTCCCTGGCATGAATAAGGTCTTGATTGTCATTTAACATGTTATTTAAAGGTGACGCGCGATATCTTATCTTAATTTCGGTATCTACACATGTGCAGACGTGTGGTGTCACGGGCAAACCCATAAACGCTTTTAATCCACACTTGGAACATCGCCTCCGATTTAGCGAATTCGTTCGCGCCTTTATCGCTGATGTTTTTTTCAAGTTTTTTCGGCGTTAGCTGTATACGCCAGCTTTTCACCTTAGCCTGACCTTTGTAAACGACCCGTAGGCTTGAAACTTTTCGCAGTAGAAAACGGTCAATCTACAAACAGATTTCACATTAACATTAATGTGTTATTCCAATCGACTTTCTATTTTTGGGAAGTGTAGGGTAAGGGATACTACAGTTCGTTTAGCAACGATGTTAATTGCATATTCAGCATGAAACAATTGTAGCTCTATCTCTAATAATTAGGTTTGAGAGATGGAGCAGTTTCACACTCAATTCTCGACATCAATACAGAGTGCGTGTCCCTTTATATTTAGAAGAATGTCAGCGCCAGAGCTTAAAGGCTGTGTTCTCATATTTGGTAATTACTACGATATTGCATTTTGTGCACTCAAAACTTTTAGATCATATAAGAATCGTTGTTAAGTTACCTGATATACGCTTTGACGAACATATTAAAAATTGTTTTCTAAATTAACCGTTAAACAAGAAAATGTTTAAAGCTTTAAACAAGCCGTCGTTTCAGCAGCAGAACTGTTACCTAACTTTAATGCATTGCATTCCAATCCGCAAGGTATCAAGGTCAGTTTTCGGTCAGTTGCAGAAATCTTTATATAAACGCCGTCTCGTAAACTTTGTGCACTTGAAGTCTGTTTTGATCAGAAAGATACTAAATAAAGATATTCGGCGATATTATTGTGGTATGTCAATCATCGATTTTTAATATGTTTTCAACATTTGCATGCTAAGGACCAATTTTGATAAAATTAATTAGAAATATTTATCCATTTAGACCAGTTTATTAAGCATGAGCACAATAATTCACTATACTATAATAATGCAATTAAATAAGATTCGAGTAATGCCGGCTGACCTATATGCACTCATTTATTTTCATGGTTCTTGTGTTTTTCTATTCTGTAAATATAGATATCTGAGTAATAATATCACATAAAGCAAAATAAGCCACGAAATCTGGCGCAACACCCCGTAATTGATTTGCTTGTGATGTAGCTAAGAACTGCGCAGAAAAAAGGCATCCGCTACTTTTGATCTCATAGATAACTTTTGATCGTTCATAAACATCGACCACAATCAACGCCGTATATCTTTTTTAAAGATATTTCTTGTTTCAAGAGATGTATGTTGCTGTCATTATTAATAATCCGTAATTAAAGAAAAATAAATCACTTATTTTGTTGTTTTTTTTATTTTTTTAAGCGTAAATTTAGACCGTTTTAATTTATTGGAATAAATTTAATAAAGACATACGTTTAGGAAATCTAGAGAACACAATTGGAATTATTTAAGTTTATTTAAGGCTCATTTTTTATCATGTTGAACATTTCAATCGTGAATTAAAATGTTAATAAAAATTTAATCATATTTCAGGCAACATGTAAAACGTATTTTAAATAATAATATAAGAAAGTTGTAGACAAAAGCTGATATGTTTTTTTCAATAAAAAAGTATGACATATCCTGACATCTTACACAGTTTTGCAAGCGAATAACTCCGTTACTTGTTCATTTAAATCACAAAATTCATTTCCGGCTAGATATTTTTGTATTAGCTTGAGAGCGATTTTTAAAATAAAAGATTGCTAAAAACCACTTTAGTTTTAGACTAAACTAGATACATAATTTTAATTTAATTTTTTTTCTCTACCTGAAATCTTACAGAGTTTCGATAATAAAGATTTACGGAACAATTTTAGAATCACAAACTTCATTTCGGCTATAGATTTGTATATTACCTTTAAAATGACACTTACAAGGGAAATATTAATAGCGAAATGGTAACTGTTTAGACAAACAAAGATATGTATTATTCAATAAAAGAAGTCGTCCTCAGTCTTTAATCTTACAACGTTTTTTTAATGAATATCTCCGGAAAGTATAGAAAGTACGACATTTAATAAGAAATAATATATGCTGAAACAAAGGCAGATATCAATATAATTGTCTACATCGACCTTAAATCTATCTAATTAATATCAAAGATCTATAAAAAAAAAATGGTCTGAATGGATGTTTCCAATCTTTATATATTGACAGATCTTTGTTAATATCTCCGGCACTATTTACGCTAAAATCACAACGTTTACTTCAGACTTTAGATATTTCTTTACCTTTACAATTATGCTTGATTAATTTTATTCCATAAAGAAATAATTAAATTGTATACAAATGCATTACTGAAAGGTATGCTTCAAAATGCCAACTCGGCCTTAAACATTACGTGTTGTTACTGAATATTGTTGCAGAGACACATATTTTATGAATCTATCGTGTATATTTTTTATTTAAATTATATTGATTTACGATGTGATACATACATGTATCGACACTTGGTTTCATCACGGAGTGTATATTGTAATCTAGAGTCCGTGGTTTCATGTTTCACTTTTTTCAATCCTACTGTGCGAAGTCATAAAGTACTGTTTATTGGAATAAAGCGGGTGTACACTATGATAACGTTGTAATCTGTCAAATTCTTCAGTACCGTTTTCAATCGCGGGTTACGTAATAGCCAATATGGCGGCACCCATATTATCGATTCTGGGATTGTCTATATCTATACTTTAAATGCAGAATTAATATTCTGGTGACTTTATTAAAAATAATTGTCATATATTATGGTATATTGGTAATTTGTTAAAAGTCCTGCTTTTTTTATCAACAACATGATTTCATCAGTGCAGAGCAAAGGTTCTGAGATAATGTCACAATGAAGATTTGCAGAAAAATAAGTGTTCATAAGGATTCACAATTAACAAAAGAAAAACTGAATGATACTGGAAGTCCTGTTTTTCAGTGGACTGGAACCATTTTCAAATTTCAAGAAATCAGAGCAAATGGTTTGAGCAAGTTTCAGTACGATTGGACAAAGTGTGATTAACAGAGAGTTAAAAAATTTGACCATAACCATTTTCAAATTTGGCCCAGATATCATAAGAGATCATGTTTTATGCAAGTTTCATGAAGTTTGGGGAAGAAAGACTTCTACAGTTTTAACAATGGTTAACGATAGACATATAAGGTAAACTGGACCACCCCACTGGCTGCCATGTTTGTCAACCAGAACAAAGATTTCATCCAAGTTATGATATGAACATGTGTTCTTAGCAAGCTTCATCATGACTGGATCAAAATGTAACTTCTCAAGTGTTTTAATACAGTCAAACCCCTACTACCGGTCGCCCCTCATCGGCCGTCACCCATGTATGCAGCTTGTCTGTGCCGCGACCGTCGATAAACACTATATAATGCACCCCATTTCTCCGGCCAGCGGCCAGCAATTTTGTATCCCAAATTTTAAATCTCCCAAATAAGAGTGGTCATGTGCGAGTAAGTCGGTCATGGAAATTGGCAAAATTACACCAACGTATCAGCGTAAAAATCGATACATACTTCCAGTCTGCGGTTAAGGCTCTGAGGTACTGAAGCAAGACATGTGATAAACATTTCGACAGCCAGTTTGCAAATTGCAATTAATTAGCGGCAGATTATCGGGTTATGGGGTTAAAAGCAATATGCGACCGTTTGATCTTTTTGTTTCCACACGTGCGAATGTCACCTATTATTACTGAAAAAGAGATTCTTAATTTATTATTTGTAGCTGTTGAATAATAATATTTCAATCAAACCTTTATGACAATTATTGGCTAATTATATACCAATATAAAGAAAACTGCCTTGCCCTTGAACTAGTTGTTGGAGGCGCCTCACCCACATTTAAATTAGGACTAGATACTGCCCAGATTAACATTCTGAGCATGTTTGACGAAGGCATAAATGTGGTGTTTACAGTTGTTATAAGTTTTTTTTAAGATTTAACCTAAATACCATGTTTTTGGATGCATTTGACCCAGATTCAAACTTGAAAAGTTTCATCGAGATTGAGTCATTAATGTTGCCTGTAGAGTTTTTAAACAGGTTTTCCGAAGGAAAAAACTGGTTATAATATTGGCAAATGTCGGCGGGCGGGCGGGCGGAACAAGCTTGTCCGGGCCATAACTTTGTCGTTCATTGTTAAGATTTTAAATCATTTGGCATATTTGTTCACCATCATTAGACGGTGTGTCGCGCGAAAGAATAACGTCGATATCTCCAAGGTCAAGGTCTCAATTTGAGTTTGAAGGTCAAAAATGGCCATAAATGAGCTTGTCCGGGCCATTACTTTGTCATTCATTGTCAGATTTTAAAATCATTTGGCAAATTTGTTCACCATTAGACGGTGTGTCGCACTTAAGAATTACATTGATATCTCCAAGGTCAAGGTCACAATTTGAGTTTGAAGGTCAAAAATAGCCATAAATGAGCTTGTCCAGGCCATAAATTTGTCGTTCATTGTGAGATTTTAAATCATTTGGCACATTTGTTCACCATCATTAGACGGTGTGTCGCGCAAAAGAATCACGTTGATGTCTCCAAGGTCAAGGTCACAATTTGAGTTTGAAGGTCAAAAAATGCCATAAATGAGCTTGTCTGGGCCATTACTATATGTCATTCATTGTGACATTTAAAAATAATTTGGCACATTTGTTCACCATTATTGGACGGTGTGTCGCTCGAAAGAATAACGTCAATATCACCAAGGTCAAGGTCGCCACAGTTAAAAATAGATTGATTTTGAAACAACTATGTAACTATGAACAATCAGTAACAATGCACATTTTGATTTTGAGTTGTCTCTTTATCAGACGTTTTTTTCTAATTGAATTCAAGGTCAATTTTACAGAAGGGGGTTAACAATACACATTTTGAATTGTCTCCCTTTACCAGACTTTTTTTCAACTGAAAACCTGGTTTTGTGACAATTTTGTCCCTTGTTAGCTCATCTATTTTTTGAAACAAGAGGGCCATGATGGCCCTGTATCGCTCCACTGTTTTTTCTTTGCAAAAAACGTGCAATGCGCATGGGTTGAAATGTATTCAAGCATGTGACTTTCTCTTTCTATCCCTCGTCCCACTGGGGGTTTAAAGTTGGAAGGATGAGCATTTTTATATATGGAAAAAGTTACTACCGTGTTAACTAAACAGACTTAAAAGCCCGGGAATTGTTGCACAGGTCCTTTGCTTATAACGTAGGTACATTTATCTCTCCAAAAGATATTGGCGTTCTTTCTATGTCACATATTTTTAGATGCTGAAGATCAAATCTACACATTTGATTTGAAACAGATTCACAAGACCCATAGGAATCAAAATGCCTTAACCCTTTACCTAACGACACATTTTGGACTTTCCCAATTTGAAAGAGGTTGCAGACGTCAATTAAATTAAAATGGAATATGAAGGAAATGATCAGGTAGGGTAGAAATCATTGTGATAAAAGGAGAAATTGCTCATCAACCCACACATCCCAAAGACCAAAAGGCCTGAGAATATTATGATAATCTAAAGATTATTTCTTTATATTTATAAATGTATTTAATTAAGTAATACATTTGACTTCTAAGATCAATTCATAACTTATATTAAGAAAATTATAAAATGGTCAGAAATATATATGGATTGTTGAGCAATTTACAATCATATCCACAATTCATGAGTCACGATTCACAAATGGAACAATAAATCATTAGTTATTAAAAAGCAGCATATACGATAGTTAAGAACATTGCACTTCATTAATTTCAAAACCTTCTCTTGGATACAAAGTTTGAGCTTACCGTGCAGTATCATATATTGACTTTTCTTGAAATAATTATGTTCATGGAAGTTGTGTTTTTAAAATCAATAATATATTATTAAACTGGTTTAAACACTACAAAAAAGACATCAAAATTAACATGTCATACAAAATATTTTCATCCGGATATATGGTCACTTTCGACAAATTTAAATAAAACCCGACTTTTTTCAATTTGTAAGAAAAACATTCATAACACATGTTCTTACTTCAACGCCTTTGTAAGCAGTCACCATCTGACCTAAATGGCACTAAATGACAGGGTTTTATCTCATGTTTACAAGATGTTGATGTTGTTGTTGGTCACAGCCAAACGGCCGCAGTAATCTCCACTGGTAAACGTCACATGTTCAGTTTTGTGAGCCCCGGGGCCGGGTAAAATTTGAGCCCAGGGGAATAATTTGAACAAATTTGGTAGAGGACTATTAGACATCACTACATACCAAATTTAGTAGCCCTAGGCTATATAATTAAGAACAAGAAGATTTTTAAAGATTGCACACAATAAGCCTTATTTAAGCATATGTTCATTTTTATGACCCCTGGGACAAGGTCAAATTTGTTCCCAGGGGCATAATTTGAACAAACTAAGTAGAGAACTATTATATGTCACTACCTACCGAATTTGGTAGAAATAGGCCCAATGGTTATGGACAAGAAGATTTGTATAGTTTGCATAAAATGGGCCCAATATAAGCATATGTTCAATTTTGTGACCCCTGGGGAACGGTCAAATTTGATCCCAGGGGCTTAATTTGAACAAACTTGGTAGAGGACTATAAGATGTCATTACATACCAAATTTGGTAGCCCTATGCCATACGGTTATGGACAAGAAGATTTTTAAAGTTTGCACAAAATAGGCCTTATATAAGCAAATTTTCGATTTTTTTAACCCCCCATGGCAGGGTCAAATTTGACCCCAGGGGCATAATTTGAACAAACTTTGTAGAGGACTATTAGATGTCACTACATACAAAATTTGGTAGCCCTAGTCCCAATGGTTATGGACAAGAAGATTTTTAAAGTTTTCACAAAATAGGCCTTATATAAGCAAATTTGCAATTTTTTGACCCCCCAAGGCAGGGTCAAATTTGACCCCAGGGGCATAATTTGAACAAACTTGGTAGAGGACTATAAGATGTCACTACATACCAAATTTGGTTGCCCTTTGCCCAATGGTTATGGACAGTTAGATTTTTCAAGTTTTCACAAAATAGGCCTTATATAAGCAAATGTTCAATTTTCTGACCCCCCGGGGCAGGGTCAAATTTGACCCCAGGGGCATAATTTGAACAAACTTGGTAGAGGACTATAAGAAGTCACTACATAGTAAATTTGGTAGCCCTAGGACCAATGGTAATGGACAAGACGATTTTTAAAGTTTGCACAAAATAGGCCTTATATAAGCAAATATTCAATTTTTTAACCCCCCGGGGCAGGGTCAAATTTGACCCCAGGGGAATTATTTGAACAAACTTGGTAGAGGACTATAAGATGTCACTACATAGCAAATTTGGTAGCCCTAGGCCCAATGGTTATGGACAAGAAGATTTCAAAAGTTTGCACAAAATAGGCCTTATATAAGCAAATTTTCAATTTTTTAACCCCCCGGGGCAGGGTCAAATTTGACCCCAGGGGCATAATTTGAACAAACGTGATAGAGGACTATAAGATGTCACTACATAGCAAATTTGGTAGCCCTAGGCCCAATGGTTATGGGCAAGAAGATAAATTAAAGTTTGCACAAAATAGGCCTTATATAAGCAAATTTTCAATTTTTTAACCCCCCGGGGCAGGATCAAATTTGACCCCAGGGGCATAATTTGAACAAACTTGGTAGAGGACTATAAGATGTCACTACATACTAAATTTGGTAGCCCTACGCCCAATGGTTATGGACAAGAAGATTTTTAAAGTTTGCACAAAATAGGCCTTATATAAGCAAATTTTCAATTTTTTGACCCCCCGGGGCAGGGTCAAATTTAACCCCAGGGGCATAATTTGAACAAACTTGGTAGAGGACTATAAGATGTCACTACATAGCAAATTTGGTAGCCCTAGGCCCAATGGTTATGGACAAGAAGATTTTTAAAGTTTGCACAAAATAGGCCTTATATAAGCAAATTTTCAATTTTTTGACCCCCCGGGGCAGGGTCAAATTTGACCCCAGGGGCATAATTTGAACAAACTTGGTAGAGGACTATAAGATGTCACTACATACTAGATTTGATAGCCCTACGCCCAATGGTTATGGACAAGAAGATTTTTAATGTTTGCACAAAATAGGCCTTATATAAGCAAATTTTCAATTTTTTGACCCCCCGGGGCAGGGTCAAATTTAACCCCAGGAGCATAATTTGAACAAACTTGGTAGATGACTATAAGATGTCACTACATAGCAAATTTGGTAGCCCTAGGCCCAATGGTTATGGACAATAAGATTTTTAAAGTTTGCACAAAATAGGCCTTATATAAGCAAATTTTCAATTTTTTGACCCCCCGGGGCAGGGTGAAATTTGACCCCAGGGGCATAATTTGAACAAATTTGGTAGAGGACTATAAGATGTCACTACATACTAAATTTTGTAGCCCTAGGCCCAATGGTTATGGACAAGAAGATTTTTAAGGTTTGCACAAAATAGGCCTTATATAAGCAAATTTTCAATTTTTTGACCACCTGGGGCAGGGTCAAATTTGACCCCAGGGGCATAATTTGAACAAATTTGAAAGAGGTTCACCACATGAACATTCCTGAGAAATTTCATCAGAATTGGACCAGTAGTTTAGGAGAAGATGTTTAAAGAAAAAGTTAACGCACGCACGGACGCACACACGATGGACACAGGACCATGACATAAGCCCTGCTGGCCTTTGGCCAGTGGAGCTAAAAAAAGAATGAGCTATTGTCATCACCTTGGCGTCAGCGTCCGGTTAAGTTTTGCGTTTAGGTCCACTTTTCTCAGAAAGTATCAATGCTATTGCATTCAATCTTGGTACACTTACTAACTATCATGAGGAGACTGGGCAGGCAAAGTTAGATAACTCTGGCTTGCATTTTGACAGAATTATGTGCCCTTTTTATACTTAGAAAATTGAAAAATTTGGTAAAGTTTTGAGTTTAGGTCCATTTTATTCCTTATGCATCAAAGTTATTGCTTTCATACTTGCAACACTTACTAACTATCATAAGGGACTGTGCAGGCAAAGTTATGTAACTCTGACTGGCATTTTGAAAGAATTATGTGCCCTTATTATACTCAGAAAATTGAAAATTTGGTAAAGTTTTGTGTTTAGGTCCACTTTTTTACTAAAGTATCAAAGCTATTGCTTTCATACTTGCAGCACTTACTAACTATCGTAAGGAGACTGTGCAGGCAAAGTTATGTAACTCTGACTGGCATTTTGACGGAATTATGGGCCCTTTATACTTGAAAATTTTGTAAAGTTTTGTGTTTTGGTCCACTTTACCCCTAAAGTATCATAGATATTGCTTTCATACTTGGAACACTCATATCATAAACTATCATAAGGGGACAGTAAAGGACAAGTTGCACAACTCTAGTTGTCATTTTTACGGAATTATGGCCCTTTTTTGACTTAGTTACTTTGAATATACGGTTACATTTTGTGTTGAGATCCACTTTACTTCTACAGTATCAAGGCTATTGCTTTCAAACTTCAAATACTTTCATGCTATCATGAGGGTACTGTACCTGGCAAGTTGAATTTTACCTTGACCTTTGAATGACCTTGACACTCAAGGTCAAATTATTAAATTTTGCTAAAATTGCCATTACTTCTTTATTTATGATTATCTTTGATTGATACTTTGACAAAACAACTCTTACCTGACATACCACAATAGACTCCACCCAAACCATTCCCCCCCCCCCCCCGAATCCCCCCCCTCCATTTCTTATAAATGACCACCACACCCTCACACTATACCCCCCCCCCCCCCAAAAAAAAAAAATTATAATTTGTATGCCCCTGGTAGGGTGGCATAAAGCAGTTGAACTGTCCGTCAGTATGTCAGTCAGTCCGTCCGTCCGTCCGAAAAAAAACTTTAACATTGGCCATAACTTTTTCACTATTGAAAATAGCAACTTGATATTTGGCATGCATGCGTATCTCATGGAGCTGCACATTTTGAGTGGTGAAAGGTCAAGGTCATCCTTCAAGGTCAAATGTCAAATTTATGGCGTCTGTCCGTCCGAAAACTTTAACATTGGCCATAACTTTTTCAATATTGAAGATAGCAACTTGATATTTGGCATGCATGTGTATCTCATGGAGCTGAACATTTTGAATGGTGAAAGGTGAAGGTGAAGGTCATCCTTCAAGGTCAAATGTCAAATATATGGTGTCTGTCCGTCCGAAAACTTAAACATTGGCCATAACTTTTTAATTATTGAAGATAGCAACTTGATATTTGGCATGCATGTGTATCTCATGAAGCTGCACATTTTGAGTGGTGGAAGTTCAAGGTCAAGGTCATCCTACAAGGTCAAATTATTTTTTTTTAATTCAAAGCGGTGTTCTCATGAAGCTGCACATTTTGAGTGGTTGAAGTTCTAGGTAAAGGTCATCCTTCAAGGTCAAAGGTCAAAAATTTTATTTCAAAGCAGCCTTTTCATGAAGCTGCACATTTTGAGTGGTGGAAGATCAAGGTCATCCTGCACATTTTGAGTGGTGGGAGTTCAAGGTCAAGGTCATCCTTCAAGGTCAAAGGTCAACAAAAAATATATTTCAAAGCGGCGTTCTCATAAAGCTGCACATTTTGAGTTGTGGAAGTTCAAGGTCAAGGTCATCCTTCATGGTCAAAGGTAAAAAAAAATAAAATAAAATTTAAAGCGGCGCAATAGGGGGCATTGTGTTTCTGACGAACACATCTCTTGTTGTTTTTTTTTCAAACATGGTTAAAAAACACAAATATTTATTTTTATTATTTTATTTTTGAAATACCGTCCAACCATCCCACCCAAGAATCCCCCCCCCCCCCAATTTTTTTTTTTTTTTGCATTTTTGGAAGATAATGTAATAAATGACCACACCCCCACACTATACACCCCTCTCCACCCCTCCCTCCTTTGTAATTGAAATTGAGAAAGGTCCCTACACCTTTAAAAAGAAAAATAGATGAGCGGTCTGCACCCGCAAGGTGGTGCTCTTGTTCTAAGATTTGACATGGTGGTCTAGTGTTTGTATGAACCTGACCCAGGTTGGAACTTAACCTATATATTGTCCAGATTTACATTTTGATGAAGTTTTCATTAAGATTTTATTAAAGTGTGGCCTCTTGAGTAGTACTGGGCTGAATGTTCACACCCCACACACCTCACACCGTACTATAAGGGATGCTGGATAAGGGGTGAGTACAATGTCTCATCTTACGCAATTCTGGTGAGATAAAGTTGGGAAAATAAGACAATAACATTTCTGGTTCTCCCCATACACTTCTGTGCCCATTTATTGTTCTCATCATAGTGGAAAATCAAGAACATAGGAAGGCCCATAAAAGAATATCAAAAATAAGCATATATTAATATAATAATTTTCTATTTGACACTGACAACACATAATGTCAATGTATGGTGCTTCATCTGTCTATGGCTAGCATGCATATACATCACAAATATTGTGATAACATTATTCAGTTTGAACTTAAATCCATAGATTCTTGAGATTCATGTTCAAAATGAAAACATATCAAACCTAAACAAACAGGCATAAAAACTAATGATCCTCTACAAACAGACATAGCTCTATTATGAGTAAAACAAGATGGGCCACGAAGATCCCTGTGAACACTCTTCTGAGAAATTGTTGATCAGCGTTATAATACTGTATAACCCTAGTTTGGGGCTACTTTTGACAATAGAGCAATACATTGAACACAATTAGTAGAGGACAATTATACTATGTTACCTACCACTATTTACACCTCTGGACCTTGTCATTTAGAGATTTAAAAAAGTTATTTTGCAATATAAGTCTATATTGATCATGTTACTGGGACATGGCCATTTTGACCCCTGAGGCAAGAAAGTAATAAACTTTGTAAGACTAATCTGATTTTACATACTATGAAATTTGAGGGCCTTGTTGTTTAATAAATGTTAATTTATTTTTTGCTTTACATTCATTTGCTTTCCTTTTTCAGACACGGAGATTTTTAAAGGTATCCAATATAAGCCTATGTTAATCTGGTGACCTGCACTTAGGACGGAGCGAGTTTTGACTCCGGGGGTATAACTTGATCAAACTCTGTAAAGGTTTTTAATATGATACCACATAATGCCAAGTATGAGATTCATGGGCTTTGTGGTTTCATACAAGAAGATTTATAAAGATTTCCCCTATATAAGTCAATGTTAAACTGGTGACCCCCCATTTCCGAGTCAGTTTTGACCCCAGGGACATTATTTGAACAAATTTGTACAGCACCTGTAG
This sequence comes from Dreissena polymorpha, assembly GCF_020536995.1. Taxonomy (NCBI): domain Eukaryota; kingdom Metazoa; phylum Mollusca; class Bivalvia; order Myida; family Dreissenidae; genus Dreissena; species Dreissena polymorpha. The sequence goes on from NC_068359.1 coordinate 103,328,463, forward strand.
ACGATGCTACATACCAAATATGAAAGCCATGGAATGTGTTGTTTCACACGGTATCATTTAAATATTTCTTATAAAAGTATATGTAAAACTGGTGACCCCTGAGGTCAGCCAGTTTTGACCCCAGAAGCATAATTTAATTTGGTAGAGGACAACAATATGATGCTCTAAAACAAATTAAGACCACTGGACCTCGCAGTTTAAATAGTGATTTCTGAAGTTTTCATTTTTAAAACTCGTTTTTTGGGCCTATGATCAGCTCAAAAGACTTGAACAATTTGTAAAATTTTAATTGAGTACCACACAAGGAGCATTCTTGTGAAGATTAGTAAAATTCTACCCAATTATTAAGATGTCATTTGAAGAAAGAGTTCACGGACTACGCAATCACTGACTGTTTCACAATATCTCACCATTATGTAGGACATCATGGTATCTTAATAGCTCATAATGGGCACTTTGTGCTCAGATTAGCTCATAAATAGACTTAATAATATTAAATAAGCAAAAATCATAATAAAATTGATCCAGGTATGAGTTCAGTTGATATCAATACCTAGAATTGATTACAAATGGTTCACTTTTCTGGATATATTGAGTATAGTTTCTGCCAATCTTATCAGCTGCATACCCACAGTTAGAGAAACATGTTAATTGCATGACATTATAGAACGAGATAAACTATCCACAGTTATAGAACCAGGTCAACTGCCCGCAGTCATAGAACCAGGTTAACTGCCCACAGTCATAGAACCAGGTCAACTGCCCACAGTCATAGAACCAGAATAACTGCCCAGTCATAGAACCAGGTTAACTGCCCACAGTCATAGAATCAGGTCAACTGCCCAGTCATAGAACCAGGTTAACTGCCCACAGTCATAGAACCAGGTCAACTGCCCACAGTAATAAAACCAGGTTAACTGCCCAGTCATAGAATAGGTTAATGGCCCACAGTCATAGAACCAGGTTAATGGCCCACGGTCATAGAACCAGTTTAATTGCCAAAAATCTTACAACCGGGTTTACTGACCAAAGTCATATATCCAGCCTAACTGCCCAAAGTCATAAAACAAGATAAATTGCCCACATTCATATAACAAACAAGAAATATCTTTAAAAAAGATATACGGCGTAAATAGTTTAATGAATGAGATCAAATATAGCGAATGTCTTTTTCTGTGCAGTTCTTAGCTGCATCACACGCAGTACGGGATGTTACGGGGAGTTTTCGCGGCTTATTTTACATTATAACATATTGCTGGTCATAAACCTATAGATACAAAACAGAAAACCAAAAGAAGAATGGAAGTGAAATTTAAACATATGAGTCAACCGGCCACACGAGAAGTATCCGTATTTATAGGCGCGTTCTTCGAACAAACCTGTTCTAGTGGTTTGTCGGGCATTGCTATTTGATTCGATTATTAACAGTATCAATTATCATCGTGCTAATGCTTAAAGTGATATTATGGGCATTTTGCACTGTTGAATTGAGCTGAAAAGAATTAACTGGTCAAAATAGTTAGTTAAAATGTGGTTACTGATTAATTATCTGTAACTCACCTTGCTACCAGTTGTTTACAAAAATATATTTTATATTCGATATTCTTACTTGACCCACCCAGTCCTGTAAGCTGAAATGATCCGTAAAACAATTTCGTGTCTTTGTGTCGTATGAACAAATCTGCACTAAAACTAAATTTAGGTTCAACTCGTAAACGCATGATCAGTTGTCAAACGAAAGTACGGTTGATATTCAAATGCATTATTTTTCTCTTTCTGGTATATTGTTTTAGTATGATGATGCTGCATTAATTAATATAAGTGTATATGAAGTAGAAACATCAAAAATAATCAACGGTTGCGAAAGACACCTATAAACTGTTACATGCTCATAATATCACTTTAGTACATTAGGCAATATGGACGAATAATTATTGTTAAATTTATCAACAATAATATTTATCATTGTATTGTTGAAAACACATTAAGAATCTATTATTTACATACCATAATTATATTGCTGAATATCTTCATTTAACATATTTCTGGTCTAAAGAAAATTCCAGGTCACCTAGTTCACGGATAGCGTCTTTATTATATAACGATTATTTTACTGGCCGCCAACTCCGGTGATGACCTGTATATAAACTCTGAATGTCCGCGAATTGACCCGATATACCTCGCGGGTTGAAATGCAATGCTTTAAAGTGAGGCCTCGCTTCCATTGCTCTTTATACTTTTACATGTTAACATGTTGACAGGAATAAGGAAGTAAGTACTAAATATGAGAACATAGCCTTTTAAGTATAAACGCTCTTGCGCTGGTAATACTCTGAAAATAAAAGGTGTACGCACAAACTGTATTGATGTCGAGAATTGAGTGTAAAACTGTTCTATCTATTAAGCCTTTTCATTCGAGATAAAATTGTTTCATACAGTAAAACAGTGTTACAAAGACGCGGATATGTTTCCAATGTTCTGGTGGTATACTCAAATCAGCCAATGGAATAAATGAAGTGTATTCATTCGTACCTAGCCGCGGGAAATTTTATTGGAATTTTATTGGACACTTACAAAGGTCAGGCTAAGGTGAAAAGCTGGCTTATGCAGCTTACGCCGAAAAAGTAACTGCCCAAAGTCACATAACCAGATTAACTGCCTCAAGTCATATTACCAGGTTAACTGCCTACAGTTATGGAACCAGTTTCACTGCCCAAAGTAGAGCAAGATCAAATTCACGAAATTCTGTACAACTTGTTGAAACTCAAACAAACAAATAGCTTTATGAGCATGTTGTATTCGACACTATGGTACTTAATCAATCATCATAACAAACTAGGATAACAACAGTATTATTCTCAAAATACTGTAACATATGCACTAATAGATATTAGATAGAAGCATGTTACAGGCATGTGTTTATGTTTTATAACATATCTAAATATCAAGCACATTCTGTAACAACTTAAATATTTACAATACTTCAGCTACTGGCATTCCCAGTCATAATAAGACATTCAAAAACTAAATAAACATACAGGAATTTTCAAGCCAATTACATGTATACATGTATTGTTTTTTTATAACATACTAGTAAAAGCACTTCTTTTCATAATTTAAAACATATAACTGATAAATTTAATATAAATCATGCTGGTAAACTATTCAAGTTCAAAACAATTTCTACAGCATTATGCAAAAGCGACATAAGCATAGTGTTCTCATTAAATGTTTCATAACAGATTCAATTTCAAATAAAGTCAGATAGCTACCTTCTAAACAGTTTAGCAAGAAAATATCATCTTAACATTTTACTATTCCCTGCTACTAATGGGTTTATTCGTTCAATTTGTTTAACTTAAAATAAGGTTCCTTTCCTAAGTGAAAACAATTACACAAATAATCATGTGATTTAACGATCTTTGGTTAACAGTTACCCTTCAAAAGTTGACATTGATTTTATCACAGAACAAAATAAATGTATTCAACTAAAATATTTTTTTTTAAACACAACAGGCACTTAAAAGATTCAGCTACCATGTTTTGGGTCTGGCCTAGCTAGCTCAGTAGGCTAGGGAGAGCGCTAGATTGTTAACATGGGAATCATTCATTCAAAACCCAGCCCAGTCACATGCTGTTCATGTGAAAAATTTGATGATTTACATTTGTATTTATTTCTTAACACATTCCCCCCCTAGTTAGCTGCCTCTGGTCAAATAAAAATATGAAAAATGCATTATTACTGTTGTTAATCGTTTTCTCTGTAAAGTTATATTTGAGTAGAAACTGCTTTCATTACAAAGGCCAAATATTAAACAAGAGGGCCTGAAAGGCCCAAAGTTGCTCACCTGAGATAACAAGATATTATTGGGACAAATCTTCTGACCAAGTTTCATGAAGATCGGAAAATAAATGTGGCCTCTAGAGTGTTAACAATGTTTTACTATAGCCATATAAGGAAAAATGCCCCGCCCCCTGGCAGCCATGTTTTTCAACCAACCGGCATCATTTTCGAACCCATCCAAGATATCATTGAGACCAATCTTCTGACCAAATTTCATGAAGATTGGACAATATATGGGGCCTCTAGAGTGTTTACAAGGTTTTACAATAGCCATATAAGGAAAAATTCCCCGCCCCTGGTGGCCATGTTTTTTAAGCAACCAAAACCATTTTCGAACTCATCCAAGATATCATTATGGCAAATCTTCTGACCAAGTTTCATGATGATCGGAAAATAAATGTGACCTCTAGAGTGTTAACATGGTTTTACTATAGCCACATAAGGAAAAATGCCCTGCCCCCGTGGTGGCCATGTTTTTCAACCAACCAGCAACATTTTTTAACTCGTCCAAGCCATTATTGGAATGAATCTTCTGACCGAGTTTCATGAAGATTGGACAATAAATGTGGCCTCTAGAGTGTTAACAAGATTTTACTATAGCCATATATAGCCATATAAGGAAAAATGCCCCGCCCCTTGGCAGCCATGTTTTTCAAGCAAACGTAACCATTTTTGATCTCATCCAAGATATCAATAAGACAAATCATCTGACCATATTTCATGAAGATTGGACAATAAATGTGGCCTCTAGAGTGTTAACAAGGTTTTACTAAAGCCATATATAGTCTTATAAGGAAAAATGCTCTGCCCACTGGTGGCCATGTTTTTGAAGAAACCAAAACCATTTTCGAACTCATCCAAGATATCATTGGGACAAATCTTCTGACCAAGTTTCATGAAGATTGGAAAATAAATGTGGCCTCTAGAGTGTAAACAAGGTTTTACGATAGCCATATAAGTAAAAATGCCCCGCCCCCTGGGGGCCATGTTTTTCAACCAACCGGCATCATTTTCGAACTCGTCCAAGATATTATGCGGATGAATCTTCTGACCAAGTTTCATGAAGATTGGAAAATAAATGTGGCCTCTAGAGTGTTAACAAGATTTTACTATATCCAAATATAGCCATATAAGGAAAAATGCCCCGCCCCTTGGCAGCAATGTTTTTTAAGCAAAGGTTACCATTTTCAAACTCATCCAAGATATCATTGGGACAAATCTTCTGACCAAGTTTCATGAAGATCGGAAAATAAATGTGGCCTCTAGAGTGTTAACAAGGTTTTACTAAAGCCATATAAGGAAAAATGGCCCGCCCCCTGGTGGCCATGTTTTTCAACCAACTGGCATCATTATCAAACTTGTCCAAGACATTATTGGGATGAATCTTCTTACCAAGTTTCATGAAGATTGGACAATAAATGCGGCCTCTAGAGTGTTAACAAGATTTTACTATAGCCATATAAGGAACAAGAGCACCGCCTTGCGGGTGCAGACCGCTCATCTATTTTTATTTTTAAAGGTGTAGGGACCTATCTTAATTTCAATTACAAAAGAGGGAGGGGTGGAGTGGAGAGGGGTGTATAGTTTGGGGGTGTGGTCATTTATTACATTATCTTCCAAAAATGCAAAAAAAAATGCACAAAAAAAAAAAACATTTGGAAGGGGGGATTCTTGGGTGGGATGTTTGGACGGTATTTCAAAAATAAAATAATAAATATAAATATTTGTGTTTTTTAACCATGTTTGAAAAAAACAAGAGATGTGTTTGTCAGAAACACAATGCCCCCAAATGCGCTTTGAAAAAAAAAATGTTTTTTTTTTACCTTTGACCTTGAAGGATGACCTTGACCTTGAAGGATGACCTTGACCTTGAACTTCCACCACTCAAAATGTGCAGCTTTATGAGAATGCCGCTTTGAAATATTTTTTTGACCTTTGACCTTGAAGGATGACCTTGACCTTGAAGGATGACCTTGACCTTGAACTTCCACCACTCAAAATGTGCAGCTTCATGATAACGCCGCTTTGAAATTATTTATTTTTTACCTTTGACCTTGATGGATGACCTTGACCTTGAAGAATGACCTTGACCTTGAACTTCCACCACTCAAAATGTGCAGCTTCATGAGAACGCCGCATTGAGATTTTTTTTATTTTTTTTTACCTTTGACCTTGAAGGATGACCTTGACCTTGAAAGATGACCTTGACCTTGAACTTCCAGCACTCAAAATGTGCAGTTTCATGAGAACGCTGCTTTGATTTTTTTGAATTTTTTTTTACCTTGAAGGATGACCTTGACCTTGAACTTCCAACACTAAAAATGTGCAGCTTCATGATAACGCCGCTTTGAATTTTTATATTTATTTTTTTTACCTTTGACCTTGAAGGATGACCTTGACTTTGAAGGATGACCTTGACCTTAAACTTCCACCACTCAAAATGTGTCGCTTCATGATAACGCCGCTTTGAATTATTTATTTTTTTACCTTTGACCTTGATGGAATACCTTGAACTTGAAGAATGACCTTGACCTTGAACTTCCACCACTCAAAATGTGCAGCTTCATGAGAACGCCGCTTTGATTTTATTTTATTTTGACCTTTGACCTTGAAGGATGACCTTGACCTTGAAGGATGACCTTGACCTTGAACTTTCACCACTCAAAATGTGCAGCTTCATGAGAAAGCCGCTTTGATTTTTTTTTTTGTTGACCTTGAACATCAACCACTCAAAATGTGCAGCTTCATGAGATACACATGCATGCCAAATATCAAGTTGCTATCTTCAATATTAAAAAAGTTATGGCCAATGTTATAGTTTTCGGACGGACAGACGCCATATATTTGACATTTGACCTTGAAGGATGACCTTGACCTTCACCTTTCACCACTCAAAATGTTCAGCTCCATGAGATACACATGCATGCCAAATATTAAGTTGCTATCTTCAAAAGTGAAAAAGTTATGGCCAATGTTAAAGTTTTTTCGGACGGACGGACAGGACAGACTTACTGACATACTTACGGACAGTTTAACTGCTATATGCCACCCTACCGGGATCATAAAAATTATTTTTTTGGGGGGGGGGTATAGTGTTTGGGTGTGGTGGTCATTTATTAGATGATCTTTAATTTAAAAAAAATGATGGGGGGGAAGTTAGGAGGGATTCGGGGGGAGGGATTCGGGGGGGGGATGGTTTGGGTGGAGTCTATTGTGGTATGTCAGGTAAGAGTTGTTTTGTCAAAGTATCAATCAAAGATAATCATAAATAAATTAAAAATTTAATAATTTGACCTTGAGTCAAGGTCATTCAAAGGTCAAGGTAAAATTCAACTTGCCAGGTACAGTACCCTCATGATAGCATGAAAGTATTTGAAGTTCAAAAGCAATAGCCTTGATACTTTAGAAGTAAAGTGGATCTAAACACAAAATGTAACCATATATTCAAAGTTACTAAGTCAAAAAAGGGCCATAATTCCGTAAAAATGACAACCAGAGTTATGCAACTTGTCCTTTACTGTCCCCTTATGATTGTTTGTGAGTGTTCCAAGTATGAAAGCAATATCTATGATACTTTAGGGGTAAAGTGGACCAAAACACAAAACTTAACAAAATTTTCAAGTATAAAGGGCCATAATTCCGTCAAAATGCCAGTCAGAGTTACATAACTTTGTCTGCACAGTCCACTTACGATAGTTAGTAATTGTTGCAAGTATGAAAGCAATAGCTTTGATACTTTAGGAAAAAAGTGGACCTAAACACAAAACTTAACCAAAATTTTCAATTTTCTAAGTATAAAAAGGGCACATAATTCTGTCAAAATGCAAGCCAGAGTTATCTAACTTTGCCTGCCCAGTCCCCTCATGATAGTATGTAAGTGTACCAAGTTTGAATGCAATAACATTGATACTTTATGAGAAAAGTGGACCTAAACGCAAAACTTAACCGGATACCGACGCCGACGCAAAGGTGATGACAATAGCTCATAATTTTTTTTCAAAAAATAGATGAGCTAAAAATGCCCCGCCCCTAGGCAGCCATGTTTTTGCAAGCAAAGGTTACCATTTTTGAACTCATCCAAGATATCATTGGGCCAAATTGTCTGAGCAAGTTTCATGAAGATCGGAAAATAAATGTGGCCTCTAGAGTGTTAACAAGGTTTTACTAAAGCCATATCAGGAAAAATGCCCCGCGCCCTGGCGGCCATGTTCTTCAACCAACCAGCATCATTTTCGAACTCGTCCAAGATATCATTTGGACCAATCTTCTGACCAAATTTCATGAAGATTGGACAATAAATGTGGCTTCTAGAGAGTTAACAAGGCAAATGTTGACGGCGCACGACGCACGACAGACAAAAGGCGATCACAAAAGCTCACCATGAGCACGTTGTGCTCAGGTGAGCTAAAAACACAATTAAGTTATGAAAGCTTAATGTACATGTATCAGCATACATTTTTTTCAAGTCTTGAACCAAATGCGTGGGATGCATAGCGCAGAATACTGAAATAAAAGATGAATTTTATACCACAGAGTACTGACCTAATAAATGAATTGTATACCAAAGAATACTGACCTTATACATAAATTGCATACCACAGAATATTGACCTAATAAATAAATTTTATACCACAGAATGCTGACCTAATAAATAAATTATATACCATAGAATACTGAGCTTATAAATAAAATGTATGGCACATCAATTTAAAGAATATTTATACAGCAAAGATGAAAACATCAAGATTTTACTAAAAAATGTTCAACTTAAACTCTGTCTTTACTATTTATATTCAGAAACACGGATCTCTTCGTCATGAGCATATTTTAAAGCCTGTTTAGCAGCATCAATCTGTCTTGCTTTTGTGTAGCACAGCACTCCAACAGTGACGACGATTGTTCCCAGTCCACTGAGGAAAGTCACAGGGTTACCAAACACTATGATGGATAACCAGATGAGGAAAGCTCTCTTCACTGTGTTAGCAACACTGAAATCAGAAACAATGTTGAAGATGACTGAAATAAGAGACAAAGGCTTACAAATGCAATATGGTAGGTTCAAAAGTTATTTACCTTTTTATACTGTGAATACATATACATTTGAAGGTAGAATAAGAAAACTGTGTCCAGCTCAACAAAAGCAAAATGTGTTTAAATGAGCATTTGTTATTGAATAATTATTTGTATAATGGTGAGACAATTAAATTTGAATATACTCATACATAAGGAGGCAAACTTCAGTTTCATTATAGCACAGCCAATAGTATTACCAAGGAATTAAAATAAAGTAAGACATTGTACCTATGTGTTACAGGAGATATGTAGCCCATCAGAACATACGCTGAGAGACTTTGGAAGTGGAAAGACACGCCATTAAAGACGAACATTGTCAACATTGTAACATCCATTGTGTTTTTGACATTCAGGAAATCTATCATGAAAACACTGGCCGGGATTTGTACTATCACAGATGAAATGCTTGTAAAAAACTGTAGCTCTGCTGGACTGAAAATCAAAAATGAACATTTGAATTCATCAGATACATCTAGTTGTTTTTATGTTTCTGTCTGTTTGTTGCAACTCTTTTAATGGTACCAAGGTGTACACAAACGAAGCAATATCATATTATTTGTTTGTTTCTTATGACATAATGATGTTCTAGATAAAAAAAATCAATTTTTAAAACGTAAAGTTGACCATATGTACATGCATAACTTACGTGTATCTGTATTTCTCACCACTCAAGAGCATTTTGGAATAAACGTTCTGTAAACTGAAAAAAGAAGAAAAAGACTAGATTATGAAATTATGGGTTCTTCTATGTTACCATACTGCACAATAAGATTCATTTGCAGGATTGTGTCTGTAGTTATCATTTGAGCATAAAGAGATACATTTCAGCAAATAATCATTAACACCATTTCAAGGAAATAGACAGAAGACATGACTGCAGAAATGCTGTTACTCACCACTCTGTTATATTTGTCACCAGTGATGCTGCAAATCCTTGAACATTGAAACTTAATTCATATGTTGAGCAGAGACCCAGTCCGAACGTGATAGGGATCAGACTAAGCACAGTTAATACACCAGAATACTCCCCAAGCAACTTATAAGATATCAATACAGTGAATATTGGTGCAGAACTTTTCACTGTCTCTATGAATGATACTGCTGTAAACTTCAGTGCCACAAGTCCCAATACCACAGTTGAAAACCTGCAAACATTAAAATATGTTTGTATTGATTCTAAAAAGATCAAACTTGTGTTCTTTTTAATGTGATTGTCTACATATATATACATCTGTATGTTTATGCAGCTGAAGCGCTGCTGCTGTATTTACATTGAAATATTCACAATCAACCATTATTCAGACAGAGAGATGATATAAGACATAAAATATTAGGGTGCTACAAGCATAATTATTGTTATTGGCAAGGTATTTCAAGCCTTCATTCATTAACTCGTTACATGGTTGTTCCAGATCAAAAAGTTACTCTGTTCGTGTACGGTAGGATTACTAAAGAATTATAGGTCAAACTAGTTCTTATAATAAGCAATCACATGTAATATTATGTATCTATACATGTTCATGTAAGTCTTTCGTTTCATCTTAATAAACGCTTTCTGGATCTCCATACTTTTTAACTCTAAAATAGACACAATGAATGAACTCTAATAATCATTCTACAAGAATAACATTAAAAAAATGAATGAAATTTCAAAATTTATTTATTAAATGTTTTTAGACATTTTGCAATTTAAGCGTTTAAACTTGTTTAAACACTGAAGTACCTCATGGTTCCAACAATGACCATGTTCCTCCAGAAATCTGGTGGTTTCCCATTCTGTTTGATGTTACTATAGATACCAAGGGGCAAATACATTTGTAGGAAGCCCAGACTAGTTGTCATTACCATCTGCACTGCACCTTCAATGACCAAGTGAAACATGAAACTAAAAAAAAACATGGGTATGCCATGAAAGCAGATTTTCATTGTTTTACTTATTAATGTTTCAAATCGTACAAATCATTGTGCAATCCCATAATAGGTCTGAAAGTAAGCTTACAACACACAAACTTTTAATGCAATACAATTAATTAATTACCTTATCGTTAGTTACTGAGCAGCAGCCATTTTCTATATGAAGTTAATTTTACTTCGACTTTGATTTCTACTGGCTCAAAATGCAATCAACAGCTACATTAGTAATCTACACAAATTGTCAGTGGAATACCTTCATCCATATTAAGCCATTGAGCAGAAAACATTTTTCTTTTTGGTAATCGTAAACAGTCACCTTCACCCAACTAGCCACAAATGCAATCCCATGCAAGTTCTCCTTGCAAGTTTGCTATATTCAAAGTTTGATTAAGATTCAGGAAGAGTTATGGAACTGCTTGAATCTGCCAACATCACCACATTCTTTCACCATACCCCAATCTTTTAATCAGCATTTTAAACTGTGTATGCCTACCCAGCAGAATAGGATCTCCCCTAATCGTGGTCAGGATGTACTTGTTCAGGAACAGTGTACAGAAGCTGAAAAAGTACCACATTGAAAGGAATAGAAGGGCCCGAGGCTTCATCAGTCCTTTCTTCTCATCTGCCAGACCACTATCCTTCAGGATGATGGTGTCTATTGCCCGGATGAGTTTGGCCTTCTGCAGTGCCATGTCCACAACATGGGTCAAGTCTTCTGGTTCACTTTTCTTTGGCATTGCGTTGGACTTCATCTTGATTCAATAATACTACTTTTTCAAACACTACTATATCAACAAGAGGGATATGATTGCCCTGAAGCGCTCACCTGAGTCACACAAATTGTCAAAGTCCAAAGACTTGACCTAATGACTTAGTTTTTTTTATTTACCATGACAATGTTTTTGACATGGCCTTGATATCTTCACAAGAAACATTATAATCATGTCTAATATTTGGGTCATTAACATTCTAGTGGTCACTGGTTGGACGGGTTTTTGTGTAATTTGACTAGTTTTTGGACGCACATGACGCACATTCTGATTCTAACTATAGGCCTCAATGTTGTAAAGATAATCATTGCTCAAGTTTCGATCCAACTCGTGGCATCTAGAATAGTAATAAACTACTGGACGCAATACATATGGTTATAACAGTAGGTCATCTTCAGTACTTTATAAACTTAATTAACCCAAAATGAATCCAGTCTTATAGTGCACGGTGTCCGAATACATGGTATCCGAATATTGCATCAAGTGCTGACGTGGAAGATTGTATGTGTTTGGTTATTTGACAACTTCTACAGCATTAATCTGAATCACAAAATAGTTCCTATTGCCTGCATCAAATGTAAAGTTTATCCAAATAATAACGTAGTAGTCAATTGTTTTCGGTGATAAGTTTATTGACAGTTCGAACCGGTGTAATGATACCGAACGAAGCAGAGCTTTAGGTTACTATGCACTATATATTCTAGGTTACAGATTACTTAAGTACTAAAATATGGAGTAGCAGCTCTATTCGCAGTACTTATCGGCCCTCTTAATGAATACATACGAATTTTCGAAGTGAACAAATAGAAAAAACACGCATGTGTTATATGTCAATCTATAGTTAAATGTACATTCTTGTACATAACAACAAAAACTGCATTTAAATCGGCATGGTTTTGACAAAATACTGGCTAGACTTGGCTCCCTGTAGTAATCTGTATCATGTACAATGGTTCACATAATACCGGCCCTTTTGATTGGTTGCTGAGGTTTGTTAAATTGTTACTATGCACGTGTGCTTGTTTTCAGCATAGCATCTTAATGGTAAAGTCGTTTCGCCCTAGTATTTATATATAGCGATTTAAAAGGATTTATATTTAAATTGTCACCAGCTGAATTTATACTTCCTTTTCAACTTTAACAACGCTGTTTGGGGATAAGGGCAAATAAAAAGAAGCACATGACTGGAATCTTCTGTATTGTTTCCTTTAATGTTTACCATACAATTTGCACACAACAATATGTCTTATATTCTATATAGTTTAGGGTAAACAAGTCACCGAAACATACAAAGCGAACAAAATCAATATAAAAAGAATACTGCTTAGAGTGTAGAAAAGAAAAAAAATATTTGTTATTCCATTTACTGCACATTTCTAAAGCATAAAATTGTGTTGAGTTACTAATAACATCAACAAGATATTACAAATACGTACAACACATCAAATATTCTTTGTTTAATTATCAGAATATACGGTTGTCACAATTAAGTCTCTTTCACACTTGTTGTCGGTATATTTAACGGGTAATATAGCTGTGTGTAAGAGGTGTGAAATGTGTTATATACAACGTACTTTTATTAATTATTTAATTAAAGATAATTGGTATGTTAATTAATCGGCTTTATTGTAATCCAAACTAAAATAAGGGCGAACAAGAGGCCCATGAGGGCCTGAATCGCTCTACTGCCTGGAATCAATAGGGCTCAAGCCCTTGATAGTATGGACAATCTGAGTAAGTTTTAAATAAACAGACCCAAAATGGAAATTTATCGCATAAACAAGAAGAAAAGTAAAATGAAAACTTCCAATGGCTCCTTTTCAACAATAAATTGGACGAATTTTCTTCACTCTCAATGGGTTTCTGGCCCTTGATTTTATAAAACATCCGTTGAAGTTTCAAAAGGATAGAACTTTATATGTAAACAAACAAGTAATGTGTTTGTCGGAAACACTATGTACCCTTCTGCGCCGCTTTGATGTCCCCTTCTGCGCCGCTTTGATTTTTTTTTACCTTTGACCTTGAAGGATGACCTTGACATTTCACCACTCAAAATGTGCAGCTCCATGAGATACACATGCATGCCAAATATGAAGTTGCAATATTCAATATTGCACAAGTTATGGCAAAATGTTAAAGATTTTCATTTTTTCTCAAATTCAAGGGGAGATAATTCTGGACTTATAACTCCGATACTGCTCATTTTCAATAGGGTTTGACTCATCATTAAGATAAAGACACTGTGCAAGTTGTGAAATGATTGGATGAAAACTGTGGACTTTATTGCGTAAACAAGCCGTATTTCACAATTTTCTCAAATTCAAGGGGAGATAATTCTGGACTTTTTACTCTGATGTAACCCATTTTCAATAGGGTTCAAGTCCTCATTTATATAAAGACACTGAACAAGTTTGAAAAGAATCGGACTTTATCGCGTTAACAAGAAAAAGTCTCACGCACGCACGCACTCACTCACGCACGGACGGACGACGGAAACCACGCCATGACATAAGCTCTTCAGGCCTTCGGCCAGTAGAGCTAAAGCAACACTTGTTAGGGCAAAACGACCCGGAGCGAAACGATTCAGAGTAACCTAGGGCGAACAGGTTTTAGGGCGAAACGACCTGACACGAATGATCTAAATGACTTAGTTTATTACAATCGTAAATGTCGAACAGGTTTATTCCCCGGCATTACTCGAACCAAAAAACGACTTTTACATATATTAATTGATTATATAAGTATCATTCAATTTGTATTGTCCAAGTGTCAAAGCTCTTAAACTGACCAGCACACACGATTAACTAAATAGTATCCTAAATTCGGATACAACGCATTTCGGCTATGTTTGTTGTGGTAATTAAAATTACAGATTTTTAGAACGGAGCGCTGTTTTGGTTTAAACAGTCACCGTATCATACATCATAACTTTCGTTGTTGCAACATATTTGCCTATCTAGACTATCGTTTGGAACATCTTTGACTTACGTCAATTCATCATTATCGTCACCATCATCGTTCCATTGACCGGTTTGATCGTTATGGGGAAATGTGGGACGACAATACAGAAAATGTCTTCCAGTTAGGTCTGATGTCTGCTGCAAAGAGTTATTCATCCATGGAAAGGAACGTCCATTCTTTTATATTATCCATCCAGCTTTTTTTCTGACGGCCTCGACGTCCACATCCCTCTAGCGTGCCCTGGAGGACAATCTTACACAGAGAGTCGTTCCTGCTGACAAGTCAAAACTAAGCCAGCTTTCGTTGTTTGACGGTCGCCAGTAGGGGTTCTTGTGGACCAACACGTGTTGTAGTCATGTTCCGGACGAACTCGTTGGTCTTGTTCTACGTGTAGGAGATGCGGACAATTCTTTGGAGACATATACCGGTTCAAATGCCTGTATACTGCGTTCTGTGTCCGCGTGAAGCATCCAGGTCTCGCAGCCGTAGAGTAAGATGGAGACTACGAGGGACTTGTAGAGCCTGTACTTGGTGGGAAAGCTAATGGAACTGCTGGTCAACAACCTGCCAAGTCTGGTCATCGCTGCGGTCGCCGTGGCAATTCTTATTCGGACCTCAGCGGTACTGGTACCATACTTGGGCAGGTTTGCGCCCAAGTACTTGAAGCTGGTCACTTCTAGCTGCTCGCCGTTCATTTTTTTTTATTCAATATCATACATACAATGTAAACATGTATATGACCATACAACATAGTGATTGTACAAAGCAATAAAGTTCAGACATGTTATACAAGATATGCTAATATATATATTTTTTTAGAGAGAATAGAAAAGAACAACAGAGGAATAGTTATGAAAAATGATGAGTTGTATAAAGTCGAAAGAAAGCATACTGGACTTGTGTGTTTTGTTTTATATTCACAATGATCTTGTCAGATTGAAAAAAAATAAACAAAACTATTTTAGAAAGATAAACTTACATTAGAGTGAAATGTATAAAAGTGGACAAAACATTATGAGAATTTAATCCGATTCCATTTTTGTTCAAAGATTTGTAATGTGTCATTACTGAGGGCTATTTCTTTCTCAATCTGGATTTTAAGTTTAAGACTATGGACAAAACAATTAAAATTTGGTACTTGTTTTTTGTACTTCATGTTTAAAAAAAATAAACAAAACTATTTTAGAAAGATAAACTAACATTAGAGTGAAATGTATAAAAGTGGACAAAACGTTATGAGAATTTAATCCGATTCCATTTTTGTTCAAAGATTTGTAATGTGTCATTACTGAGGGCTATTTCTTTCTCAATCTGGATTTTTAGTTTAAAGGGGCCTTTTCACAGATTTTGGCATTTTTTTAACTTATTCATTAAATGCTTTATATTGATAAATGTAAACATTGGATCGTAAAAGCTCCAGTAAAAAATCAAGAAATAAATTAAAAAAAGGAAAAGAACGTTGCCCGGAGCAGGTTTCGAACCAGTGACCCCTGGAGTCCTGCCAGAGTCCTGAAGTAAAAACGCTTTAGCCTACTGAGCTATTCCGCCGAGTACACATCTTGACGTATTTTATACCTTATATAAGCAATCTTCGTAGTTTTACCAAATTTAACGACAAAAACAGAACTCTCCAAATTATTCAATCGTTTCGCGTTGCAACGCTTTATAATTTTTAGGTTTTAAAATCGTCAAAAGATGCATAAAATGGCTATATTAGAGCATGGTTAATGTTCAGTATTACTGTTTCCTCACAAATATCATAACTAAAACGAAAACTTACGAATCTGAAACAACTTTTTTCAATTTTGTCAATTTACCAAAGCGTGAAAAGATCCCTTTAAGACTATGGACAAAACAATTAAAATTTGGTACTTGGTTTTTGTACTTCATGTTTAAGATAAAATAGTTCATCAATATAACCATAAAATTCACAATATTATTACCGTCTATTGATTTCAATGAGTTAATTCCGAAACTTACATTTAAGAAAGATAGTTTAACGTTTAGTTGCTGTTGTTCAAGAAAAGATATTAATTGATTCCAAATAGGCTGGATGTGTTTGCACTCCCAAAAAAGATGTTCTATAGTTTCAATGTTTTCACTGCAGAAGTCACACAGATTTGAGTTAGCTAATTTGCATTTAAAGAGATATTTATTTGTAGCTATAATTCTATGGATGTATTTATATTGAAAATTTCTCAGTGTGCTTTCAATGGTTGCTTTATATGGCATGGTAAATATGTGTTTCCAATTAAGTTCATTTTCTACAAAAAGGTCTTGCCATTTATTTTGGATTTTGGAGTTTTCTGTAGGGTTTTTAATTTGTAGTGTGTAAAATATTTTATTTGTTTTGTTTTTTTCTTCCTGGTATGTTTTCTACAAATGTTGTTTGAGTACATGGTGTATTATTTGTATTGATTTCAGATTTAATATGTATGGGTATGCTTTTGATTAGTGTGTAGTACTTCAGAAAATTATTTGAAGGTATTCCGTATATGTAGCATATATTATCAAAAGAGTAGAAATCCTTAATTCTGTAGTCATATAATTGGTCGACATATTTAATGCTTCGTTCAAACCAATCTTTATAGAAAAACGTCTCATTGTTTGAAGTTATGTCTTTATTGTTCCATAAAATTGTTTTACTGCTGGTTTGGGTTTCTAAGTTATGAGTGACATCACTCCACGCTGATAGAACATCAGACAGAAATATGTTTTCGTTTGCAATTTCATGTAAGATAGTATTGCTGATGTTACATTCAAAGAGTAAGGAGTCACCATATTTTTTAAGGATTTTCTGGTAGAATAATTTCCATTTACTCGTATTGGTATTATCTAGGTATCTTTTAACCCAGCTGCATTTGATTGCATTCAAGAATGAGTCAATGTTCGTTAATTGGATACCTCCATTTTCTACAGATTGAATTAACTGAGTTCTTTTTATTTTATCAGGCTTACCGTCCCATATGAAATTAAATATTGCTGATTTTATAGGGAGACGGAAAACTACAACGGGCGAGGCATGGTCAGGGGTGATAACCCCAAAAAAGGGTTCGGGTAAGGGGTCGGGTTGGGTTTAGGCTAACCCAAACCCTAACCCGACCCCAAACACTAACCCAAACCCTAACCCTAACCCTCTAACCCCCCCCCTTGCGCAATACCATACCATGCCTCGCCCGTTGTAGTTTTCCGTCTCCCGATTTTATATCGTTAATTACATCGTTTGGTGGATTTGGGAGAACTGTTAATACATATATTAATTTAGGAAGTGCAAACGTTTTCAATACTGTGTTTTTGCCGATTAGTGTAAGTTTACGATGATGCCATGATTTTAAGCAGTTTTTAAAATTCTGTAATTTAGGTAGTATGTTTTTAAGAACTGTATCCTTTTCATTATTTGTGAAAGTAATGCCTAACGTTGTGGCTTCATCGGATGTCCAATTAAATTTCATTTCTTTTTTATATTGAACATTACTTTGTTTTAATTTACCTACTCGTAGCACAGTACATTTACTTTTGTTTAGTTTAAGACCCGATGTCATTCCGTAAAGGGTTAGCGACTCTATTAGGTTATGGAAAGAATCGTAATTGTCGTTTAAAAAATAAGTTGCATCGTCAGCAAATAGGGATTGTTTGATTTCTTCGTCAGGTTCTAGTGATATGCCTTTTATGTGTTTATTTGATTGGATTTGATGTGATAGATAATCGATGCAAATAATAAATAGCGATGATGAGAGTGGACATCCTTGTCGAACCCCTCGTTCGATGTTAAAACTGTTTGAAAAGAAGCCATTGTTAATGATTATACTGTTAATATCGGTATAGAATAGTTTGACCCATTGAATAAGAGATTTCACCAAAGTTCATATTTTCTAAGCAAGAGAACATAAATGAATGATCAAGCGAATCGAATGCCTTTTCAAAGTCTGCAAAGAATATTAGACCAGGATTATTTGAATTGTTGAAATAGTTTATGCATTCTTGGATAAGACGAACGTTTTCACCAATGTAACGTCCTTTTATAAAACCAGATTGAGATTTTGAAATGATTGATGGTTCGCTGTTCATGGTTATGTATGTACTGGTGTTGGTCGTGCTGTTCACCATGATTTTTTTCGACTTCTCCGTGCTGACCTCCATACCGTATGCTAATGCTCTGTCATAGTGAGATCTTGAAGTTCCCTGCTCTTGCCACCCATGAGGTCAATGTCATTGGCAAATCTCAAGTTGAAGATGGATCTTACACCGATGGAGATAGTGGTGGTCATGGAGAGTCTTCTGCATTATTTTCACAAGGAAAAGGTTTAACAGAACAGGAGAAAGCAGACATCCCTGACGGATGCCCTCCGATATCTTGAAGAAGTCCTCCTGCTTTACGTTGAGAAGTACTGCGCTGCTGCCGTTTCCGAAGAGATCTTGAATGATTTTCACCAGCCCCTTGTCAATGTTGAATCCACTCATAACATGTCATTGGCCATCATTCCACACGCGATCGAAAGCTTTCTTAAAGTCTATGAAGTTGTGAAAGAGCTCACATTGTTTGTCAATGTAGGCGTTTCTCAAAGATGATTCTGCAGTTGAAAATCTAATCCACTGCCTAGCTCTGAGTCCAGCCTTACTTTGCTGGGTTGACTGGTGAGGCTGATGGTGCGGTAATTCTCGCACAACTTGAGGTTTCCCTTTTTCGGTAGGGGTGTGACGAGGGACTTTTTCTCCTCCCAGATCATTGGCATAGTGCCGTCATTTCTGCAGTAGTTGCCTCTTCTTCGAGTTTAAATATCTCGAAAGGGACGTTGTCCACTCCCTTAGATTTTCCTGCCTTAAGACGATGTATAGCCTCCTCCACCTCGGCCTTAGGTATGGACGGACGTTCGACGTCCGCTTCTGGCCTGAAATCGCTCTGAAGGAGACTTAAGTCTGGTTGAAGCGGATAGTTGTAGAGGTCACTGCAGTATTCAGTCCACCTTTTAAGACTACGGCACTCTCGGTAAGGAAATTCCCGTTAGCGTCAGATATAACGCTGGCCTTGGGCTGACTGGTCTTTGTGAAGGTCTCGAGGGTGCTGTAAGCCTTCTTACCTCTGCCAGCGGTCATCTCTTGATCGACGATGATACATTGTTCCGTCTTGGCCTCTTTCATGTTCTTCCTTACCTCCCTGTTCGCTTTCTGTTATTTGCCATAGAGTCCAGGCTAGTGTACCGCTCATGCCTCAGATTCTCTTTTCATAGGTCCTCGATTTGGGTCGTCACAAAAGGCTTGTTTTCCTTCTCTCTATCCCTAGCACTTACTTGGCCGATGACAGTAGGACATCCTTGGTGTTGATGTTTATGGTGTCGATGTAATTGTCTAAGATGTTCAGGGCTGCAAACTTGCCACCTATGAGTGCTTGAAATACCACTGCTATCACTGGATCTTTCAATTTTTCCAAGTCAAATCCAACGCGAGGTTTCTTCGTGATGCGCTTGCTCTTAACCTTTAGCTTGATGGTGGTGAGCCCTAAGTCATGGTCACTGCCGATGTCTGCGCGAGGAAACGTTCGTGTGGTCGCATTGTTGATTCTGGACTTGAACCGTTGAAATCGATCTGATTGTGTGCTTGCCCGTTTGGAGCATGCCAGGTCTCTGTTCTGGACGGTTTCTGTGGCAAATTGTAGAAGTCTATAATCTCTGTTGTTGGTCTCTTCTTAGCCAAATCTATCCAGTCCCTAACCAGTCTTGGTAGGCGTCTTGTCCAACTTTAGCGTTCCGGTCAACTTGGACAATGAGGATGTCTTTCTTGAAGATCTTATACGTTTTATCAGCAACTTGTTCATTAAGCGTTCAGTTAAACAGTTTTTGCTGATCATCTTAATAGAAACTGACATTGACAACAGCTGTAGCTTGAGACAATGGTTCTAGACAATTCATCAAAATTTGCACACAACCATGTTTCATATAACACAAGGATAGCTATGTATTATGCACAGTACATTTACTGTACGTCTAA
The DNA here is from genome assembly GCF_020536995.1 of Dreissena polymorpha. Classification (NCBI taxonomy): domain Eukaryota; kingdom Metazoa; phylum Mollusca; class Bivalvia; order Myida; family Dreissenidae; genus Dreissena; species Dreissena polymorpha. The sequence goes on from NC_068359.1 coordinate 103,349,010, forward strand.
CAAAATGTTTCTTAATAAGAACATATCACGATTTGTTTAGTCATTTATTGTATAACAATATCGAATGACCACTGACTGTGTCATTGAAGTGTTCCCCAAAATATTAATAACAGTGATTAATATGTTACTAGTATAACGTTACTATGTAACGAAAACATAATATGCAGGTAAAAATGATATCAATTGAAAACCGGAGAGACTAAAATACTTAACTAATTCAATCCTGGATAAAATACAATGGCACTACATTGAATAATCACAATATACCAATACTAGCAGTTCAGCATACAGTACACAATCCTTATTATGACAATAGCTATATACAACTGATCTGGAATATATTCTTAAAGCAATATAACCTGAACAGTTACTGATATATCATAATGTAGGTGTAAACTCTAATCTCTTTAGCTGACTGTCCTGCTGGTGAAACTAAAGATTCAATTTGTTAATATTTGAAATAAAATTTACTTTCATTGTAGATGACGGCAATAGTGTAAGCGGGAGCATATGCTGTCCTTGACTTTGTTGTTTCTATGTTTTGTTGCGTTTTCTGATTTACATGACTTGTTTTAAGAATAGCATTGATAATGTTAACAATCAAATTAGATTAATGAAAACAATGACGAATGGATACAAATTGTGATGGTTAGAATAATGGTTCAACTCATTTATAATATCGGTGACAAAAATAATTTTTATTGGTGATAATGCGGTATAACGCGCTTATAATAGTGGTGCTACAAATAATTTATAATGGTGATAATGATAATGCTTATAACAACAATGCTTGTTGTAACTTGTTACAACCAAAAAAAATAGTATCAAATTTCATATGTTAATGTTAGTATCAATAATAATGTTACAGCGGTTGTAATTGTTATTATCATAATTATAAGAATAATAATGTTAATGGTGTTTATTAAACTAATGAGAATTATAATGTAACTTATAACACCACCTATTATGAATTGTTAAATTATGTACAATTTTTTTTACACATATTCACAAAAAATACATAAATCAAACTAAAGGCATAAACTTCGTGATTAAGAATAATCACTTTTAACATTATTGGTGTATCTTTAACAAATACATAGCAAAGACGTGTTTCAAAAAATTACCTAGATTGAATAGCATTCCAATTAAACTTGTACGAATCTGCAAAATCCTTACTTTTGAAACATACGGACGGACAACGCCATTTCTATATCCCACCGCCTTAGGCGGTTCATAATAACAAAACGCTTCGTCAATAAATACAAATGCTAGCTATCACATCAATTAAAAGTAAAGCTTCTATTGTGATAAGGATGCATCAAGACATAATGTTTTAAAACTTTAACTTAAGTCTTAACTCTTAATTTTTTGTGTACAGCAATTTCTTCATCAACCGCGTATTTTAGAGCCTGTTTAGCAGCGTCAATCTGTTTTGCCTTTGTGTAGCACAGAACTCCAACAGTGACAATGGCTGTTCCAAGTCCGCCGAAGAAAGTCACCGGGTTACTAAACACTATAACTGATAACCAGATGAGGAAAGCTCTTTTCACTGTGTTAGCAACACTGAAATCAGAAACAATGTTGAATTAGACTGAAATAGAAACAGAGTCTACGATGCCCTTTTTATTCTGTAAATACAAATGAAATAAGAATTAGAAAAAAATGTAACTAGCTTAACAAACGCCACCAATAATGTTAGAATCTGCATTTGTTATTAAATAATTATTTGTAAAATGGTACAATAATTACAGTCGTGTGTTAACTAATTATAACTTATAACTTAAGCTCACGAATCATTAATGCATGAATAAACTACAATGTAATCATATATTACAAGGAATTGAGACAAAGTGTGCCCGTTTACCTGTGTGTTACAGGAGATATATAGCTCATTAGAACATATGCTGAGATACTTTGGAAGTGAAAAAACACGCCATTTAAGATGAAGATTGTCATCATTGTAACGTCCATTGTTTTATTCGCATGCTGGAAATCTATCATGATAATGCAGGCAGGGATTTGTACTATCACAGATGAAATGCTTGTAAAGAACTGTAACTCTGCTGGACTGAAAAGCAAAAGTTTAGATTTTAATGCACAGCATTTTATAGAACACAGCATTTAAGTATCTAAACAAAATATGGTTATGTTGTCTGATAAATCCAGTTACAATGTGTTAATATTTATGTATTGTTGTATCATGTTTCAATCGTAATAAATTGTTTACCTATAAAGAAATACAAAACACCGGTGTGCAAGTATTTCCGGAAAGTAGTATTTTCCGGACTTTCAAAAATATTACCATTAAGCAACCTCTTCTTGAATAAGCTTATTCCATTCAAATAATTCTTACATTATTAAATCAGTTTTACTGTGTTTTAAAGGGAATTCTTGCTTGTAAATACAATATTATTTGTATTGATAGTCTACAACGCGTGCGACAGTGGTCTGAGGAAACAAAGCGCAAAGTCAACATACAAAAAAAAATATCAATAATTGAGCACCCAGCGTCAGATTTAGCAGATTGAGCTATCCATTTATTAAAACAGACAACAAAGTTTGCTTATGACGCTACGATGCTAAATAACGTACGTTGTAATGCTTTGTTGTAAATTTTACTTAACGTCAAAAGAGAAGGCTTTAAAGGTCACGGTTTACTGTAGTATTCGTTCCTCGTCCTATGTAAATTATATATATATATATACTTAATCTTCTGATCAACAGCTATTAATTTTACAATACAATTTTGACTGATCATGTATTATCATTTTCATGCAAATTAAATAAAGTTATTATGCATTACTCATTATATTTTGCCGTTTATAAAACGTCCGGTAAATGCTAATGTCAACGTGAAAAGGACATCGGGTTGTGTATCATTTCTGGTCCTCATTTGTTGAGCATCACAGAAGTAATATTTATTTTGTTTACATTAAAATAACACACACATTACTCAAGATAATTATTGTATAAGTCCGCTGTTGAATTTAAACATAAATGAAAACCATCGCTAAGTTAATGGATATTTCGTCCGGAATATATTCACCAACTAGGAGATTTGTTGTTCGATTTTACGACATTAGTCTTTGATAGCAAAATCGAATTGTCGATAAGTATTGTTTGCAGGATCATCATTTATCATTAACACTTTCATTACTTACGTATATCTGTATTTTTCACCACTAATCAGCATTTTCGAATACACGTTTTGTAAACTGAAACAAAAACAAAGGAAACCATGAATGTAAAATGTTCAAGACATTCGAAAAATATAGGATTTCCACACCGTATCTGGGTCATACTGAGCAGTATGCTTTAAGTTGAAGTTTTTTATCCATAAATGTTCTAAGTTCGTTATAATTTGAGGGAATCAAGGTAATTGTTACGCAAATATGAATAGGCAAATAGTTGAAAAACTTCTAAAGACGATGCAAATTTTCGACCAAAAAGATTCCAATAGTTACTTACCATTCTAATATATTTGTCCCCAATGATGCTGCAAATCCTTCAACATTGAAACTTAATTCATACATTGTACATAGACCCAGACCAAACATGATCGGGATCAGGCTAAGCACAGTGAAGACACCAGAATACTCTCCAAGCATTATGTAAGATATAAATACAGTGAATATTGGTGCGGAACTTTTCACTGTTTCCGTGAAGGATACTGCCACAAACTTCAGAGCTACCAGTCCCAATACTACGTCGGAAAACCTGCAAATATTGCAACATGATCATAGTCAGGCATGCATGTAGAAAACATATGGTGTTACGAAACTGGGTAAAAGTTGTGCACATGCAAAGTGGTACACATGTGCCTAATCCCTAAAGGCCTTGGGAAAAGACATGTGATAGTTAATATATTTTTTTTGTAGCTGTTGCATTTACATTCAAAATTTAAAATTCAAACACTCCATTAATGAGTTTGGTATAACTGAATTATTATATAAGACATAAATGTGAAGGTGCTACAAGCATACGTTTTGTGCAATTGCTAGCTATCTTAATCATCAGTTAATTCTAAATGGGTTACACTTTACCTGGTGACGCTAGACCAAATAAATGTTTACTACATTAACTTAGTATTACAAAATAAGAGTTCAACAAGATTGTACAATCAGCAATTAATATAATGTATCTAGAGATGCAAGTTTTTGCCACTTGGTAAATAAAAAACAATAAATTATTTTACGATTTCTTTTAATTGATCATTACTTTAGAATGCATACTTTAATTATATTGTTGAATGAACATTTCATCTTTCACTAGTACCTCATGGTTCCAACAATGACCATGTTCCTCCAGAAATTTGGTGGTTTCCCATCCCGTTTAATATTAGTATAGAAACCAAGGGGCAAAAACATCTGTAAGAAGCCAAGACTCGTTGTCATTACCATCTGCATTGCACCTTCAATGAAAAAATATGATAAAATCAAACATGCCATCATGAAAAAAACAAGACTATTGCCAAGCAATATAAGTCCTCTATCGGTGAAACCACCATTTTCAGCAATATTTCTAGTCTATTTGTTGCCATAGCAACCAGAATTCTTGACGTAGGAACAAAATGAAATGAGGTGCATAATCTCCATATTGCCTACTATCCATGTTTCAAGTTTCATGAAAAAATATGAAGAACGTTTAAAGTTATCGCAGGATCCACTATTTTCAGCAATATTTTTTGTATATTTTTACTATTTCTAGTCTATTTGTTGCCATAGCAACCAGAATTCTTGACGTAGGAACAAAATTAAACGACGTGCATAATCTCCATATTGCCATCTATCCATGTTTCAAGTTTCGTGAAAAAATATTAAGAATTTTTAAAGTTATCCCAGGATCCAGAAAAGTGTGACAGACAGACAGAGCGCAAACCTTAAGTCCCCTCTGGTTTTACCGGTAGGGGACAAAACAACTTTAACATGCTACAAAACAATAGTTGTCCATGATAGACTCATTAATTTACTTAAATCGTGTGAACTGTGTAAGCCCATGCTACATCTGCATGAAAACTACCTACACACTTACATTCAGTGCAATGACTCTATGTTATCGCAAGCTAGTACAAGATAAGTATTGATGCAAAGCATCTAAGGGCGTCGGGAATTTCAGTGTAAAAGGCACTCAATCAAGTTACATGGAACGATTTTTTTCTACTGTAAATATTAATATATTGGCCGATTATTTTAAACAAAATAGAAAAAGATACTGGTATAACCATTATATATAATTTTGTGTTATAACCCCCAAATAACCATTGTCTTTGATGTTGAGTTATAACCCCCAAATAACCATTATCTATGATTTTGTGTTGTAACCCCCAAATATTTAATAGTTCATTTTATTTACATTGGTTTCCTTTTTTTACTGGCATCCGTGTGCAGTTTTCATTAATGGAACAGAACTGTGTAGGTTTAAAAAAATCTGCTTCATCTTGTAAGCGTAATTTCACATTTTTCTCAACTTCAAGGGGAGATGATTCTGAACTTATTCTTACGTTGCTCATTTACGATAGGGGTTGAGTACTCATTGATATGAAAACACTGTAAAAGTTTTAATGTGTTTACGAACCCCATCCCCCCCACCCTCTCACACATATATTTCATGGGCATAATAAAAACAAAAAATGGTTACAATAAAACAGCATATTTATTTAAACTAAAATGTCTACATCAAAACAAAAAGTTAACACAGAACACAAATAAAATAATTTGATTCTACTGGGGCTCGAACCTTGGGCCTCTCACATGTGAAGCGAGCGTGTAACCACTACACTACGGTACCGCTTGAAAAAGCACCTTCTAACTAAGATATTAATAAGTGACTGTAGTGTAACGGTTATCAATAAAGCAATAAACCGTATAATCGCTGTCGTCTTGTAAAATAGAAGAAAATACGCGTTAACCAAAACTCGAACAGCAAAAGTCTGCGCTATTGTTAGAAAAACCACATAATAAATATATTTTGATTATGTTTTGTTTATATACAAAACCAGAAAGTTTCACCGGTTCGCGTATTTGCCCAGTCCCTGTGATCTTTTATTATTGCCCAGTTCCTGTGATCAGTTATTAAGTAAAAGAATTAGCTTTGCTTTATTGGCAATAAATGTTGTAGTAAATGTTATAGGCACAAATAAAGTACTTATTGACACTAATTTTCACAAAAAATCACCACTATGCAAGATATTCTGACAACAAAAAATATATACATTGATCCGTAAAATAACTTCTCCTCCCATAAGCGAAAAAAAACGTATTACATAAGAGTCACCGCACTTCAGTGCGACGCCAATGAAGAAGTTATTGTCTATTAAAAGTAAACTTTACCACGATTTTTTTTCATGCAATAACGAGCTATAAAAGTTACCTAAATTTTAAGTGCAATACTTAAAGGGGCCTTTTCACAGATTTTGGCATTTTTTTAACTTATTCATTAAATGCTTTATATTGATAAATGTAAACATTGGATCGTAAAAGCTTCAGTAAAAAATCAAGAATAAAATTAAAAAAAGGAAAAGAACATTGCCCGGAGCAGGTTTCGAACCAGTGACCCCTGGAGTCCTGCCAGAGTCCTGAAGTAAAAACGCTTTAACCTACTGAGCTATTCCGCCGGGTACACATAATTCACGTATTTTATACGTTATATAAGCAATCTTCGTAGTTTCACAAAATTTAACGACAAAAATTTTAAGGTTTAAAAATCGTCAAAAGATGCATATAATGGCTATATTAGAGCATGGTAAATGTTCAGTATTACTGTTTCCTCACAAATATCATAACCAAAACGAAAATTTGCGAATCTGAAACAACTTTTTTCAATTTTGTCAATTTACCAAAGCGTGAAAAGATCCCTTTAAATCCATACTTAGCCATGGAGCTGAAAACGTTTTCCTATTATTAGTAACAAAGACCTTAAAAGGACTCACCCGAAATGCAACCCAAAGCTCAGCGTATGTGTAAGCTACATACTCACATAATTTCAGCTCAATATCTACATCCTAACGTCGATTGTTGAACAGAAAACGTTTTCTGTAATTTAAGTAACACAGACCTTGACCAGACTAACACCAAATGCAATCCCGGACAAGTTCTTCGATCTTGTCAGCTACCTTTATCTTCTGTTTCTTCAAGGTTGAAACGAAGGTAAGGCCAGCATTTTTTTTTTATTTGTTTTACGGGAAATTTTTCAAAAAACTTGAGTCGAAGGGGATAAATAAAAATAAAATCATGAAAAGTGAGCAGTCTACCACAAATAATAAAAATAAAACTGTCTAAACCAATTTTTTTTTTTTTTGAAAATTTAAAATTAAGCCAATTTAACCTTATGTATACTTGCATTAACCTTTAAGTGTTTTATATATCTTATTACACTGTTGTAGAAGCTTTTTATAATAATAGTTTACATATTTTTATATATATTTATATGTAAAAGCACCTTTCACATGTATTATACTATATTGCTTCAATAGAGACCATTAACCACGCCAGGTGTGTAGTGTATTATAGTGATCGTTAAACTTTTGTTGAGTGTTAATCATATGTATGTTTTTAACAAATATTGCATGCGTTTGACTTAAATAAAAAAGAATTGAAAACTTTTTAAATTGTTTAATATCTTTAAAAAAACAACCAACTTTGTAACTTTAATCCATGGGTGGAATATGCACACTAAAAAATACTATTTAATATACAACAGACTTGCTTTATATCATGATAATATGTATCAATCGTGAGATTGCGACCATTTTGGCTCCAAAAGAGCAGCCTGATCAGGATCCAAACTGTTCAACATAATTTTCATTCAGTAAGTACTTCTAAAGATGTTAAGCGAACGCTTTGGATCCTGATCAGACTGCGCTTGAATTGATCTTGATCCAAACTTTGTGTAGCGAAAGTTCTAGTACAAAATGTGAATATTTCATTTAAGAAACCGTGAGTTATAGACTTATAAAAATATGTGCTGCATTTCATTTTATATTCAGAGAGAGTTATAGTGTTGATATATGTAAAGTGAACACAAGAGGCATGACTACAATATTTGGTGTGTAACATCGTTATGAGGTTCTCTTTGAAGTTTGTTCAAATCATGCAGAAAATTTGCCCTCCCTAGGGGTTACTGCTTTGCTTATTAATATAAATAATATAATCATTCTCTGAAACCATATAGTGGTTCTTTGCTAAGTTTCCCCAAAGCATGTCTCCGTGGTCAAAACTGTTTGCGCTTCAGGGGTCAACTGATTTATATAGATTAAAGGTGCCTTTTCACAGTTTTTGGCATTTTTTAACTTATTCATTAAATGCTTTATATCGATAAATGTAAACATTGGATCGTAAAAGTTCCAGTAAAAAATCAAGAATAAAATTAAAAAAAGGAAAAGAAGATTGCCCGGACCAGGTTTCGAACCAGTGACCCCTGGAGTCCTGCCAGAGTCCTGAAGTAAAAACGCTTTAGCCTACTGAGCTATTCCGCCGAGTACATTTACTTGACGTATTTTATACCTTATATAAGCAATCTTCGTAGTTTCACAAAATTTAACGACAAAAACAGAACTCTCCAAATTATTCAATCGTTTCGCGTTGCAACGCTTTATAATTTTTAGGTTTTAAAATCGTCAAAAGATGCATATAATGGCTATATTAGACCATGTTAAATGTTCAGTATTACTGTTTCCTCACAAATATCATAACTAAAACGAAAATTTGCGAATCTGAAACAACTCTTTTCAATTTTGTCAATTTACCAAAGCGTGAAAAGATCCCTTTAATGTCTTTGATAATCCCTAACAACACAGACACCGCAAGGGTCAGGGGTTCAATATTTGGTGTGTAACATGTAAGTGTTTTCTTCTTCTAGGTGTGATCAAATCATACATTTGGAGTTAAAAATAACCCCTCCTTGTTTCACATGCTTAATATTTACTTATATAATAAAGAGTTAAACAATATTATTCTCTCAAAACGCATGGGTTAGGTGATAATTATTTTGTATGTGACATTGTATGGCGGTTATCTTCGTCGGTTTTGTATCATGTCCATTGGCTTCACATTAGCCCAAACAAAACATTGAGGTAAAAGACACAATATACCTAGAAACCTAGATTTATTTCATTGAACATTTTCTTAAGTGAAAGCCGTATAAAGAATTAAATAGCACGTGTAGCAAGGATTTAAATTGTTCTAGTAGAATAACTGATGACTGTATATAACTTACTCGCAAGATTAATTATATATAGAACAAAACTTTTGAACTATGTAATTGTATATTTTAAAATAGTATTTTATTTTAATAATTTCGTTAAAGACTCACAGTATTGTCAAAATAAAATGGTGTAAACTTTTGCACATATTATTTTGTTCCTCTCTTATTCACAATTAAAGTTCAAATGAAAATTTCTATGGAATGTGTTGTCTGTATTATTTTAAGGAGAAACAACAATAGCATGTTTTAGATATATAATAAACAGAGAGAGCTATATAAACGTGAAGATAATAATAACCCTTGGAACAAATACATAGAGCCGATTGAGCACATTTATCAACAGAGCCTGAGGTGTGATAAATATATTTGCATTTCTTGCAGTACAAATCTTGCAGTATGAAAACATTATTTACAGTTGATAAAACATCATATTTCGGATAAATAATAACTCATTTTTGAAAAATAATGTCAAGAAAAATAAATAAAACTTTCTTGTGACTTTGACGGACATACGAACATCGGGACCCAATGTTATTTTCTTCAGAAGCTGTGTTGCATACTTTTTTTCTAAATAAAGAATATATATGGGTGGGTGGTGAATGGGATTATTAATGCAAGTACCTGTGGTTCAGTCCTCATGTTCATTATAAAGAAACTTGAGGTAGTACTTCTTGGACATTTTCGGGATGTTGATTTTTATCTATAAAAATATTACAGGATATGCATTTTAATAAATACGCATATTTTTTAAACCTACTCAAAACTTTTTAACACACCGAAAGTTATCGATGGTGACACCTCTGCATCATCTGCAAAAACTCATTATTATTTTGAATTTCGTATCACATAATACGGGCATGATGTCAACAATGTGTTCTGAAGATTATATTTTCTAATTGAAATTGTTTCTGCTCCGTTTTTAATTAATTTGATTTTAAAATATGCTACATTTGTCTCGTTGATGTTAATGTCAGCCATTTCGGAAATGCAATATGAAAATCATTTGTTAAATACTCACCGATTGGCTAATAGCGTGTGGTATTGGCTGCAATAGCCAATGAAAATCGCTGACGCTTCACAAGTCGAATTGGTACAACGAAACAACCCGTTTTATAAACAAATTTTGAACAACACTTTCGGCAATCTAGTTTTGGATAAAAAACTAGGTCGGCGGGTGAAATGTAAATAAAAAAACGAAAGTGACTTTTATTTGTATTTGTCGAAAAATAGGGTCGGTCGCTCCTGTAAAACAGATAATAAAAAAATGCTGGCCTAAATAGTGTAAAAGGAAACCCGTTTGAATTTGTAAACAAGATCCATATTTCAATATAATAATCAGGTATTAAAACTGTAAACACCTACCAAGCAGTAAAGGATCTCCTTTCAGCTCGGTCAGGATATACTTGTTCAGGAACAAAGTACAGAAGCTGAAGATGTACCAGATGGCTAAAAAGAAAAGCGCCCGTGGGTTCATCAGCCCCTTCTCCTCATCTTTCAGTCCACTGTCCTTTACGATGATCTTATCAGTCACTGGTACGAGTTTTGCCATCGATAATTCCATCTCACCAACATATGTGAAGCCCTTTGCTTCACTTATCTTTGGCATTATGTTGTACTATACTGTGATTCAGTTACATGCACTTCGCTTTTCCAAAAAAATGTATTCGGAACTTTGGTGTTGGAAAAATATATCACATATTGACATATAAATGAAATTTAATTCTCTGCAAATGTTTTAAGGTTCAGAATTATCTTATTAGAAGCAGTTTCATACTGTGTAATTTATAACATATTTATATCATTATTTTACTATTCAGATAATTTAAGTATAAGCACAGTCACTATTGTTGGAAGTCGTTTGCTCTTAGTCATGTTCAACGTTTTCAAGGCTGTATTAAAATCATTTCAGAAAAGTTACAAATCTTGTTGAATGGGCCCATAAATTCAGCCAATAATTAATAATCTCACTGCTTGATGACGTAACCAATCTTCAGATTGTAGAAACCTGAAAAAGCGAAAAAAAAAGTATAAACAGCGGCGAACATTGACCAGATCTACTGCGGGTACATAATACTTTAAGAAACAAGAGGGACATGGATCCTAAGGTGCTCATCTGACCCCAAAGGAACTAAACTATTCTGAGAAGGTGGAGTTCAGACGAATTAAAGTGCTGTCAGAAATATGGATAGGAATTTATTTTCGTAGCACATAATTATGACAAACCTTTGAAAACAGGCTGTATATACAAAGTTTGACAGGCAAGTTGTGGCATATTAATAGATCAAATGAAGAGACATGCCATGCATACATATTGTATTAAAGGTAAAATAAGATTCAAATGAACAGCTCTTATTGTTTTATTGGGTTTATCAATATGTCAGGAAAAAGTAATATGCGGGAGGATGGACAAATTTAATTTGAGTACTTAAATTTAGTTGGCTGTTTCTTGAGCAGCACAAGTATCATCATCATGATGATGAAAAACAACTTCAACATCACACTATGATAGTTGATATTTAATGTTTGTAATAATCTTCAAAAAGAACCAATGTCAACCTGTCTTAAAAGCTTGCACTTCAGCGTAGCCCTTCCTCTAGTTTTTCAAGCCTTAAATTTTGGAAGTCCCAGGCATAATATCTGGAGAAATACCAGGCATAAAATCTGGAGAAAGAGCAGGAATAAAATCTGGAGAAGTGGCAGGCATAAAATCTCAAGAAGTCCAAGGCATAAAATCTGGAAGTCTTAGTTGTATTTCAGTATTTTACAGTGGAAGTTAGACATATCATTTGCATGTTTTAAAATAACTTTTAAAATACAACAAAAGAAAAGGGTTATATTGCGTTTACATGCTTTAAAGTTTATTCAAACCATTACAACGTAACACATAACAAGAAATATTAATTTTATGTTCATGCGTTTTAAAAGAGAAAAAATGTACGCGGGTTTCACTAAAAGTTGATGAGGGTAACCTTCTGTTGCTTTCGTTCATTTACTGGTATTTCATTTTACTGTATACAGTACCATAAACACATTCTAAATGTGAAAAGTCATCCTATTTCAAAACATCAAAGATTCCCAAATACATACATAGCAATAATAGATGTATGTCCCTATCCTGCCGTAACGACCACTTGATACATAGATTTTCCGAATCTATCAATTTCCCGAGAATACACTATAATCCCTGTGTCTATTTCCAACGCAATATCTGGCCTTTCCTGGTGATAATTGAGGTTAAGAATTTCATAAACACAAAGTTAACTAATACAGAAGTTAATAGATCAAATGAATTTTGCACATCCATAAATGAAGTACTGTAATGTATGCGCCTTAGGCTATTCATAATACTAATATTAGGTAGCAACTTTGATCATAATATAATATTTAAACAGCACAATCTGCTTGCATACAAAGTGAATGCCTATTATTTACAGCAACATTGTTGTTGATGTTGAATATCCACATTGAAATGATGGGCATTACATGCAATCCATTCACAACCTCCACACAGAGATGTGACTGGTTTCAAGTATCAAAAACTGTTGCCATTATATACCATTTTATGGTATCTTGATTCAAACACAATTGTAATCATGAATTATCTTCACTTTTATTTTTCATTTTCTGTCACATTTTTTTGACTGTACAAATTAATAATTTTTCCTGAATATTGCAACAGTGTTCATTAAATTAAAACAAGTTACAAACTGATAATCCTTCCAGATATGGAATTGGGTGCTCCCATAAATATGAAAGTCTCAGGATATTGTTCTCCAACCCTCCATTACATGATGCTAGTTAGAGAAAAGCTGTAAAACAATGGCTGAAAATAACACGATTTAGGACTTGCTCAACGCCTGTAAAGTTTTTTATACAAGCTGCATTGAATATCTAGGCATATGTTGATAGTAGCCATCCCCCGATATTGCAGATTGTAATGTTGCGAAAACGGTAGTACTTTACCGGTGATTTTCTTGTGGATTTTGAGAATAATTTCTTAAAAAGTGATATTATTACATTTACAGGAATAATAACTCACCCTTTATTAATGACTTTTGCTGAAAGAATATACGAATAAGACTGCATATTTCTGCTGATATTGCAGAGCTATATGGTTATCTGAATAGTATCTGGATATCACAGTTTTATTGTCAGCTGCTGCTGCAGCTGCTACTGCTACTACTACAACTACTATTTAGTACTTGATGTATCATGTTTTCTTGTTCTTCGGAAGATTTTGGATTAAATGATGATGTTACACTTACATATGTGTATAGAATTAGTTCTTTCAAAAAACAAATGTATTATAAATTCTCCTTCTCCTTTATATTTAACCTATCATCTCCCCTTTTCATTTAAATCTTTATGAAATTATAATTGCATCGTCTTAAAAATTTATTTTCTGGTTATTATATTAGATATATGCACATGGATGTTAGAACAACTACTAACTTAAGTATTATTATGTATAATATGATATTAATGACTACATACAATTTCTTATCCATATTTACCTTCATAAATACTATCATGACTGTTTAAATTTAGATTTATGTTGGAGATGAGTAAAAACTGAAACATTCAAGAAATAATCCATTTCTGATTTGCATCGTTTAAAACACTCTATGCTGCTTGAGATAACTGTTGTCCATCGCATGAATAACAGTCTCACTAAAGAAACACATATACTATTGTGTATTTATTTTTCTATAAATCAAATTAGGAATATCAACCAATGCCAGAAACCGTATACTTATAATCGTCTGTGATATCAGGATACTTTCCAGATAACTGTATAGATCCCATTTTCTCCAGTATAGAATCACGTGACAATGTGGGAGGCATGTCAAAACACATGAATATGACAGAAATCAGCTGCTATATTAACAATTGCATGCAAATAGACAAAAATAAACATCTAACTTACAGAAAACATGTTTTTCAAATGCAATATTAAAAACATACCCTGAGCCTTGATCACAGCGTTAGTATTACGTTTATGCTTTCCATTAACATTAAAATCAGCATTTAAACATAGTGACAAGCTGTTGTCTTCAAGCAATTGACAATCTGTTGTTTTACAGCAATTTGTGTAATACACAAAAACTTAATGAAAGCATAGGATTTTAGTTAGCCAATAACACTTTATTAATATAAACTTTAATCAAAGCTATACACTGTTGTTTAGCACAGACATTAAATCTGCATGGATAAAATTTATAAACTGTTACAATAGAGTAATTAAATGAATAATGTTCTTTCTCAATTTTCATGCATGTGCTGTCCATTGTATCAATCAAGAGTGTATGTAATTTACTTAAGAACCCATCAATATCAATATTTGTGAAAACTCAATCACATGGCAAGACAAAAATCCACCACCTTTTTGATCTTAAGCTGGCCACAGGGAAAAACTGGCCACAGTGGATCTCCTGGTATTTTGGAAAATATTTTGCCACCATTAACCATTTTGTAACAAAAAGTCACTGGTACATCTTTGTCACATGGCCAAAATCTAGACCTGCTACAATACTTAACATTAGTTGTCTTTAATGCCCCCTCCCCTTTCAAGAAGAGGGGGTATATTGTTTTGCTGGATGTCGGTTGGTCAGTTGGTGGACCAGTTTTTTTCCGATCAATAACTCGTCAACGAATTGACTGATTGGCTTGATACATCACATGTGCATTGGCCTTGGATACTATCATAGTAAATGACCCCTATAGAAATTTGTGTCACTAGGTCAAAGGTCACTGTCACAATAAATGTGAAAATCATCCGATCAATAACTCTTCAACAAATCGACCGATTGGCTTGATACTTCACATGTGCATTGGCTTTGGACAGTAGTACTTCAATTGAAATTGGGGTCACTAGTTCAAAGCCATGTTATGGGGGGGCATATGTCTCCAACCACAGAACTCTTCTTTCATTAGTAGCCTGATTATGAAGAACCTTAGGAAAGGATTCTAATGGTGCATCAAACAAGACAAGCTATGTCATCATGTGGATTTGTGTGTACTCCAAATCAATCAATGAACTGCGTAAGAGGGAATGTTTGGATGA
This sequence comes from Dreissena polymorpha, assembly GCF_020536995.1. Taxonomy (NCBI): domain Eukaryota; kingdom Metazoa; phylum Mollusca; class Bivalvia; order Myida; family Dreissenidae; genus Dreissena; species Dreissena polymorpha. Next base: position 103,364,275 of record NC_068359.1, read on the forward strand.
GACGCAGAGTTTTCCAGCAGAAGTTTAGATGCTGGAGAATTCTTATCAGAAAAATAACTACTGGTCGTAGCCTCATCTTTGAAAGTACTACTCTTGGATGACTCTTGGATGACTGAAATCCAAAAAGCATAACAATGCCTATTTCTTTATTAAAGTACATAAAATTACATTGTATGATAATTTCCATTATTTTATTTTTTTATTTTATTGTTTTTTATTGTTTATCATTAAGTTAATATTTGTGTAATTTAGTTTTACATATGTTTTTATTTAATTATGTAAATGAATTCAAAGTTGAATAATGACTAAATAACTTGACAATTTGTACCAGTTTTGTTAACGTATTTTGGTATTGAACCAATAAAAATGATATTATGTAAATCTACAGGCATGAATTTATAAAATATTTTTCCATTTATATCCTCAGTAAATCAAAATAACTTAATAAATTAATAATTTGCCAACTTTTCTAATCCTTTATTTAAAATTTGATATGAACTGGAACAATGTGTAGCATACCAGTATATTAAAAATTGAAACCGTACAAACATATCATAAAAATACAATTGTGCCATTTAAAACGAAGTTTGAGACAACCCCCTCATTAATCAACTTTTCCCGCCATATTGCCTAAAGTGATTCGCTACTGGCAACTTCACTTGGGTTTCAAAAGGAGCATGTAAAAAACGTTAAATAATATGTGATAAATTTTATGTAAATGCATTCTTTAATAACTTACCTTTCGAATGACAATTTGATTTTGATGGAAAAATTCAAATCAAATAAACTGTACATGTTTCTTCAAATTCTCATTACCCAGAATGAGGCTGCGCACTTTTTAAACACTGTGCGTACATGTGAATATGCAATCAACAATATAAAAACAAGAGATGTGTTTGTCAGAAACACAATGCCCCCTATTGCGCCGCTTTGAAGCCATATATTTGACCTTTGACCTTGAAGGATGACCTTGACCTTTCACCACTCAAAATGTGCAACTCCATGAGAAGTAAGTAAGAGATTGAATGGCGAAATGAAAATTATTTTATTTTTATTTTTGACCTTTGACCTTGAAGGATGACCTTGACCTTTCACCACTGAAAATGTTCAGCTCCAGGAGATACACATGCATGCCAAATATCAAGTTGCTATCTTCAATAGTGAGAAAGTTATGGCCAATGTTAAAGTTTTCGGAAGGACGGACAGACGCAATATATTATACATTTGACCTTGAAGTATGACCTTGACCTTCACCTTTCACCACTCAAAATGTGCAGCTCCATCAAAATGTGCAGCTCCATGAGATGCACATGCATGCCAAATATCAAGTTGCTATGTAAAATATTGAAAAAGTTATGACCATTAAAGTTTTCGGACGGACAGACAGACTGACATACTGACTGACGGACAGTTCAACTGCTATATGCCACCCTACCAGGGGCATAATAATAAGGTCATTACTAGGAAAAGAAAATATATATTTCAAGAAAAAAAAATGGTAATGCTCTTTGAAATACAGTTTGATCAGCAATTGTTATTGGGGTAAGAGCAATAGATCAGTAACTGTTCTAGTGTTTTCGCAACATTACAATATGCAATAGCAGGTGATGGCTACTATCAGCATATGCCTATATATTCAATGCAGCTTGTATAAAAACTGAAAAAGAGTTGAGCAAGTTCTAAATGTTGTTATTTTTTCAGCCAATTTTTGTGAACAGCTTTTCTTTAAAGGGGCCTTTTCACATTTGGGTAAATGCACAAATGTGACAAAAGTTGTTTCAGATTCGCAAATGTTCGTTTTAGTTATGATGTTCGTGAGGAAACAGTAATACTGAACATTTTATGCTCTAAAATAGCCAAAATATGCATCTTTTGACGATTTACAAAACCCGAAAATTATAAAGCGTTGCAACGCGAAACAAATTAATAATTTGGAGAGTTCTGTTGTTGTCGTTATATTTTGTGAAACAGTTCAAACTATGGGGATTGCTTATATATAGCATAACATTTGACATTTGAAATCGGCTGACTCGGAAACAACATTTAAGAGCAAACTCAAAGCCTACCTATTTGAGCGTTTCCATAACACTTAGATGCGTTCTGTAACCTGCAAGCTCACTAGAGGATATCTAAATATGTGTACATAGGACGTTTTGTGAAGCGGATAGAATATTTATAGTTTTTGCGCTATACAAGTGTATTTGTATTTGTATAAAATACATAACACATTGTATCCGGAAGGATAGCCGAGTGGTCTAAGTGGCAGACTTTTTACTCCAGGACTCTAGGGGTCAGTGGTTCGAGCCCTGCTGAGGGTAACCTTTTATTTCTTTTTTTAAATTTTATTCTTGATTTTTTTACAGGAGCTTTTTATATCCAATGTTTACAATTATCAATATAAAGCATTTAATAACAAACTTCAAAACATGCCAAAATCTGTGAAAAGGCCCCTTTAGAGTGGGTTTGCACGATTTTGTCAAATATTTATAAATTTATATAAAATGTGTAAAAAACTTAATATACATATAATTTAATTTAAATTAAAATAAAAGTTAAAAGAACATGTGTTGAAAAATGCGAAATAAGCCAGATATTTAATTCTGAAATCGAAAATGTCAGTGCAGTCAAATTCGCCAGTATGTATATCATGCATGTACAATGTGAATCTAAATTTACTTTTACAAATCATTTTAATTTCATGCAATGATATCTATTCATACAACACTCAGGGCTTTTCATCCTTATATAACAGGGGCCGAATTTCGGCCAAATTCGGCCCCTTCCCAATCGAAAATAAGGTCATTTTTTCCCAAAATTGATAGGGGAATTTGACAAATTGTAAAAAAAAAATAACATTTTTTTTACTTAGACATATTGGGCATCTCCCAAATTGAAAGCAATGAGCTCTAATATGATTAAGAATGCACCACAATCTGTCTTTTAATACTTCTGCACAATGAAAAGACCCTGTTTCAATAACTTTTAAAAGCACGGTCTTCCCAAAATGAGCAGTTATCGCGCATGAAATTCCCAATTTGAAAGGCCCCTGGCCTCTTCCCAATTTCCTGATGCAAAGCCCTGACACTAGAACACTAAATCCGATCCTAATCAAAAGACAAATACTTTGGTTATTGTAGAAAAATAAGTACGAAATATCTTCGTCACAATTGGCTTGGGGCGTTAATTTGTCTTTGCAGCATTTTATGAAATTCGTCTTCATTGTATATTTTTTCTGGCCTATTTTGTGTCATTGTTACATATTTTTATCAATATATTACAATTTAAGACATATCAAAATCGTGCATACCCACTTTAACTAGCATCATGCAATGGAGAGTTGGAGAACAATATCCGGATACTTTCATATGTTTGGGAGCACCTTATATGTAAGGACTCTGCCTATAAATGATGTATGAGTATTTCCCGTTTAGATAAGACTTCGAGAAGAATTGGACACCAACCCGAATTCAATTTAGACGAGTGTTTCGTGTACAATATCCGAAAATCAGCCGCCCGAAAATCACATGACGTTGATGGCTTTAATTATTTAGCGAATCAGAAACAAGCAAATCATTAAAACATTAAATTGAGTAATTTAAACAGTTTACTTGAATGTATAGTGAACTTTTTTTTACCCGAATCTTTCAATTTAACAAGAATATGTTTGTTTTCGATGAACAGTTGTTGACATCTCGCACTGGTGAAATGTGCAGATATGTACAGTTTGTAACCACTGATGTTTATAAAATTGGAAACAAAGGAGTTTATGATAATCGCAAGGGGCTAAACTGTGATCAACATATGCAAAGAATACGTAAGACTGTTTCGTCACAATAAACGGTCTTAAATACGGAATACCGTTAATGCTAACGTGGTTACACATCATTGTTACACATTAAAATCCAGACGACGAGAATGCGAGAACGCGCGAGTACGATGACGAGAATGCGACAATACGATGACGACAAACGCTAAAACGATGGCGAGAACGCGATGGCGAGAACGCGAAAGAACGATGCCGACAATGCGACAGTGCGATGACGACAGTGCGACAATACGATGGCGACAAAGCGAGTATGTGAGAACGCGAGTGTACGATGACGAGAATGCGACAATACGATGACGACAGTGCAACAATACGATGGCGAAATGCGAAAACGCGATGGCGAGAATGCGAGAACGCGAGAGTACGATGACGAAAATGCGACAATACGATGACCACAGTGCGACAATACGATGTCGAGAATGCGAGAACGCGATGGTGAGAATGCGATGATACGATGGCGACAGTACGATATGACTATCGCATTGTCGCCGTCGTACTATCGCACTGTCGCCATCGCATTGTCGTCATCGTACTATCGCGTTCTCGCATTCTCGCCATCGTATTGTCGCACTGTCGTCATCGTATTGTCGCATTCTCGTCGTCGTACTCTCGCGTTCTCGCCCTTTGGTTTTCAATGTATAACCACAATGGCAATAACGGTATTCCGTACTTAAATAACGACCACGGCTTTTGTAGATCTACAGCATTAGAAAAGTTAAACAATCAATACATAACACAGTTGGTTAAATTTCGTTCACATTCCCATGTCGTAACTTGATTAACTTTAACGCCGATGCTAGACTGCCTTTAGTCTGTGTCAATCAGTAAAATTGCCTCGATGCTCAGTCACATTTGCTGCGAAGCGAATATGTGACTTTTTGTTAAAACCTATTTATTTTCCCTTGAAAAGATGTATCAATAAACAAAAACTGGAAACATCGGTGCAAGACTGCAGGAGAGCTCTTTTTATCTCTCGGCCCTCTCTTATCTCGCGTCACCAATCGCTTGTCCCGATTCCAATAAACAACATTTCATTACTTCATATAATCAGGGACCTAGGGCCTATACAAACAAAATGTATAGATCCCTGGCACAATAGAACTGAAAATATGTGAAACGTCGTTTCATCAAACAAAGATCTATAAATACACATTTCTTGGAAGATCTTTGCATTAAACAAAGTTTCAATATTTATAATAGCGTTGATATATTACAATTGATCACTGACTCTAGATCAAATCTGATCATAAATAAAGAAGTTATGGCAATTTAAGCAAAACTTATTAATTTGACCTCGAGAGTCAAGGTCATTCAAAGGTCAAGGTCAAATTCAACATGCCAGGTACAGTACCCTCATGATAGTAAGAAAGTATTTGAAGTTTGAAAGCAATAGACTTGATACTTTAGAAGTAAACTGGATCTAAACACAAAATTTAACAAAATATTCAAAGTTACTAAGACAAAAAAGGCCATAATTCCGTTAAAATGCCAACCAGAGTTATGCAACTTGCCCTGTACAGCCCCCTTACCATAATTAGCGAGTTTTCCAAGTCTGAAAGCAATAGCTATGATACTTTAAGAGTAAAATGGACCAAAACACAAAACTTAACCAAATGTTCAATTATCTAAGTATAAAAGGGGCCATTATTCTGTCAAAATGCCAGTCAGAGTTACATAACTTTGCCTGCACAGTCCCCCCATACGATAGTTAGTAAGTGTTGCAAGTATGAAAGCAATAGCTTTGGTACTTTAAGAATAAAGTGAACCTAAACACAAAACTTAAGGTAGTGCACCTCTAATGATTTCCCGCGATTTCTTCGAAGATTGAAGAGCCTACTATTAGGTGCCGTAGCCTAGTGGTTAAGGCGATAGACTAGAAATCTTTTGGGATATTCCCGCGCAGGTTCGAATCCTGCCTACGACGTATACTTTTTTGCGACGCGTTTTATTTATTTTCTAACGTAATTTGATTTAATATGGCATATAAGCTATATTTATTGTTAAATATGTTGCAATTTTTATGCACAATTTCAATTATTAAAATTAAAACAACGTTATGGCGAAATTGGGTGATTTACTGTTGAAAATACGAACCATGCATGTTGCATTTTTATTTTTATTTCAAAAAATAAACGGTAAATCTGTCTAGTTCTTGGTATTTTTGCTGTATATAGTGTTTCTATAAAAACTAAGTTTAAAATATGACTTAAATGATACTATTTTGAATTTTATGACACTTTGTTTTTAACCGACCCAATTTTTACTTGACTGAAATCACTTACATTTCATGGTGCTCTTCCATAGATAAAAATTTGTAAAAAATAAATGTCTGTAAAAGAATACTTATTTCATCTTGTTTAAACTTTAAACACCTTTACAGCATCTGTACACACCAACTGCATGCCCATATTTGGAAATTTGAATGATTTATGGAACTTTTATATACCCCAGAGGTGAAAATAAACTGGACAAAAGCCGAGCGTGGGGGTGGTTTTGAAAAAATCGGTATATTTTTTTAAAAAGCATGGAAAGCCTACCTACAAATTTGCATGTAGTTCAGTGAAATGATGCTGATTAAGAAAATAATTAATTAGATTATATTTGGATATGTGCCCATTAGAGGTGCGCTACCTTAACCAAATTTTCAATTGTCTAAGTATAAAAAGGGAACACAATTCTTACAAAATGCTTGATACAGTTGTCTACTCTTGTTTATAGATTGGGGTCATGTTGGTAAAGAAGCATGAAAAATATGAAAGCAATATGTCAAGGGACATAGAAAATATTTGAGGTGGTAGGCAAACTTTAACATAGATTTATCAATAATACATGTAAACATATTCTAAGTGGACAAAGGGCCATAATTGTTACAAAATGCTTGTTACAGTTGTCTGCTCTTGTTTATAGATTACGGTCATGTTGGTAAAGAAGTATGCAAAATATGAAAGCTATATGTCAAGGGACATAGAAAATATTTTAGGTGGTACACAAACTTTGACATAGATTTATCAATTAATGCATATTCTAAGTGAAAAAAGGGCCATAATTTTTACAAAATGCTTGATGCAGTTGTCTGCTCTTGTTTATAGTCTATCCAGCTAGACTTAAACAAGTGTCTTGTCCCCATCAGAAAGTAGTCCAAGTCTGAATTGATTATCTTTGATAGTATTCAAATTATTGAACTTATTAAAAAATTTAACCCGAAATTCTAAGTTTAAAAGGGGCATAACTCTAAAAATAATGCTGACAAAGTTATGCACCTTGACCTACACAATTGTCTTGTTGCCACAAAGTAATATTCCAAGTTTGAGTTAATTATTTTTTAAAGTGTTAGTTATTTGAAAAATTAACCAACGCCGACGCTGGGGGGAGTAGTATAGCTCTCATTTTTCTTCGAAAGTCGAGCTAAAAAGAGGAGTGAATGCCACCTATATACCACCGTACATTGAATATCATGGATGTAAATATTTATGAAAAACGTCTTTAATGCCACAGAAATTCTCAGTCGAAAAGGTGGCATTACTTTTTACTGTTTTTATGAAGGAAGATCACAATCTTATATTTACACCTTCATATCATTAGTTCAAATCCCCACAAGTTTGAATGTTTCAAGCGTTGAAAGGTGGGGAAAACTGCACCGAACCAATTCGAAACGGGAAATATGTAACAAGGGTGGGGGGGAGGTGGTATTAACATGTGCATCAGGTAACTTTTACAGTGATTTAAATGCGCTATTCTGTGCAAGGAGCACGTATATCAGACCTCTGTGAAAAATAATTTACAATAAACGATCATTAAAGCCACATGGCAAATTAAATGCAGTCTTTTGCAAATCCAATTATCGGTCACCGGATAACTGTCACACAATAAATATCTTCTTCTTGAAATTCGTTTATATAGTCCTAAGGAAAATAATAATGTTGTTCAGAGGCTCACGATAGCTTCAATACTAATGTATGTGAATGAATCTGGTTTTACGAATACGGCTTTAAACTGAAACTTGATCAACCTTTTTGGATTTGTTTCGTTTAAAAGACGACTATTCTATACAAAAACCCAGTCTAGGCGGAACAAGAGATGTGTTTGTCAGAAACACAATGCCCCCTATTGCGCCGCTTTGAAGCCATATATTTGACCTTGAGGGATACTCTTGACCTTTCACCATTCAAAATGTGCACCTCCATGAGATACACATGCATGCCAAATATCAAGATGCTATCTTCAATATTGCAAAAGTTATCGCAAAACTTTAACCAAGGTTAATGTTTTGGGACACACACAATGAATGAATGACAGACAGACAGGCCAAAAACAATATGCCCTCGATCTTTCGATCCGGGGGCATAAAAAGTCTTCTCTGATAAGGCTGTGCGAAAAGCACAGGCTAATCAAAGATGGCACTTTACGCACATGCATTAAACCCAGTTTCCCATAACGAGGCTCATATAAATTGGAGGCGTGTAAATACAGCATTGTACAGTTCTTTTAACGCTTTGTCTCTAAAATACTTAAATAAAAAAAGATCAAAACATTTTTCCTTTATTTCATGCCAATACCACTTAGGGTGACACTGACTATGCATTGATCCCCAACATATACATAGTACATCACAGACTCCAATAATAAATATGTTACTGTCCCACGAAAATCATATAATGCAGGTAAGAAATAATATCATCTGAACACCGGAAATAGCACAGACGAGTTAATAAATAGATATTATAAAAATATAATTATAATACACATCATTTAATCAACGTTAAAAATATGGTAAACTCATTCAACTGTATGCAATTTCATACGATTAGGACAACAAGCAAAGTGTGAACGTACCGGGCAATATTGTACACATATAGACAAGTCCTGACAAAAAACTCTTTGTTTTGATTTTTTCTGAGATAAGAAATATCTGCATTCAAGCTGAACTACATGTTTATTAAAACGACCCAAGTTAGGACACATACAAATCAATATGTCAATTTTAGACGCACAAAAGTTTATAATACTTAATGCATGTAAATGCCACAAACGGGTCTCAATTTAACAACAACCCTTACTTCTCGACCATCTTAACATTGAAGATGTTCAGCTTTGAGCTTTTGCTCAAATTCTATGGGACTTCAGTCCATAAAATGTAAGGAACTACATTGATATATTAAGCAGTGAAAAAAGCCCATAATTAGCACAAAACTGGTCAAAACTATTTTTTTTGCTTTTTCGAAATCATACATATGAAGATGTGAAAGTAGAAAAGAAATCCACAAAGTATTTAAAGAGGAACTGAGTTCACATAATTTTGATGACTAAATATTCTTCAGTAGAATAAAAAGCCAATGGCCATAACTCTGCTCACACTGTTTGCAGTCAAAGTTCCTTCCTTTACCATACTCTACTGATTAAGGTCATCCATCTGAGGCAACTTGTGCCAAATCAACACTGAAGTTCAAAAGAGATGAATACACACAATTAAGTGACCAACCTAGTGATATTACTTTCACTTTGATGGGGAGTACTAACACATCAGTATGTTTATCATACTGACCATTTATTCAAAATCGATAACTCTGAACACAGATTGAAAACTATACGAAATAACAAATCCTACATTCCGTATGCCTCTGTTGACAGTAATATTATTGTCATTCTATAAATAAATGATGAAGAACAAATGCAGACACACAAAATGAAATAACAAATTAACATAACTAAATTTATATACCGAGAACATTTTACTAGTTACTATTTACTGGTCCATCCCATATCAGTTGTTATGCATAAAGATCACAAATGACTTGTTGTGGTAACAGCTCACGGAAAGGATACAGGTTATATGCAATGAAGTTTTGTAAAGATTATTAGATTAGATTAGCACTACTTGAGAAAGGAAATGAAGCTGATCTACCATCAGACAGATTGATGGACCAAAGCAATACATTAATAAATCCTCAAATCTTATATGTGGGACGTCACGTTATAATCTTATAAAATAATCAGCATATATTATTTAACCTATGAACACATACATGGAATGTAAAGGGCAAAAACACTAATCCAATCAATAAACAAAATACAACAAATGAAGGTAGTTTTCTATAGAAATAGAATTCATCAAGGCTTTGTTTCCAATTTCTTCAACTTGAAATCTGATGTAACTTTTGTAGATCCGTTTACACTAATTTCTTCATCACGTGTGTATTTTAAGGCCCCTTTAGTAGTGTCAATCTGTTTTGCTTTCGTGTAGCACAGAACTCCAATGGTGACTATGACTGTTCCCAGTCCACTGAGGAAAGTCACAGGGTTACCAAACACTATGATGGATAACCAGATGAGGAAAGCTCTCTTCACCGTATTGGCAACACTGAAATCAGAGATATTGTTGAGTTAGCACATGCACAATGTGAAAGCTTTAAATAACCCCACACCCCTTTGTCATAGGAATTGCAGCCATTCCTTTACTTCAAAGGCACATAATTCAGACATGTTTCACTATTGAGAAAATAGAGTCGTGCATGTATACACTTCATGGTGATGACATATTTCAAGTTTTAATTCAATTGCTAAAAAATGTTTAAGAAGTTTGCTCTACAAACTAAAAACATTTAATACTCTTCCTGTACAAAGTTATTATTTAATGGGCACATAACTAAGGTACGTGAATGGGCACGATAAAATGTTTTTGCACATCTACAAAACATCTACACATATACACACACTTATAAAACGAGTGGATGCCTGTAGGCAACATGTAATATAAAAATGGTCAAGGTCATGATTAAAAGTCAAAATATAGAGATGATTAACTTTAACTTATGTCAAAATATAGAGATGATTCACTTTAACTTAAGTCAAAATATAGAGATGATTCACTTTAACTTAAGTCAAAATATAGAGATGATTCACTTTAACTTAAGTCAAAATATAGAGATGATTCACTTTACCTTACATCCAAATATCGAGATTATTCACTAAAACTTAAGTCAAAATATAGAGATGATAAACTTTAACTTCAGTCAAAATATAGAGATGATTCAAAGTATAGAGATTTTCACTTTAACTTAAAAGTCAAAATAATGATATTATTCACTTTACAAGACTGTTAAATGTTTCAAACAACAATGTTAACAAACATCGAACAAGTGAAGAAGGAAGAAGGTAAAATCCAGCAAAGCTGCATGAAAGGCTTTTGACCCTATATGTTTAACCTTGACATTTGAGCTAGGCAGTGACATCTCACATGCTTAACGTCATCTCCACATGGTGAATAGTTAAGGTAAGTCATTTAACAACAATTATTAACATATTATCCGTGATGAAGTTTAATTCTGTACAATCTGTATTATGCCCAAATTATGCCCAAATTTTACGTACATATGTATGACCGTCCAGGACTTACAACAATTTTAATACTTGCAATACTTTTGGTTTATATTTGTGAACTTTTTTACTTGCATGATAAAATAGCAGTGAGTAATCAGGCCAAACAAACTCACACATATATACTGGACCTTTTTAATGGTTGAAAAGAGTGGACTCGACAAAAAGGGTGACTATAAGTATTGCACAAGACTAAATGTAATTGCCACTACTTTTACAATAGGCTAAGTCAGACAGTATACCTATGAGTAACAGGAGGTATGTAGCTCATTAACACATATTCAGATATGCTTTGGAAGTGGAAACAGGCTCCATTTAAGATGAAAGCTGCCAAGATGGTAAGGTCCATTGAGTTTCTTGCATTCTGGAAATCGATCATGAGAAAGCAGGCAGGGATTTGTACAAGCACAGATGAAATGCTTGTAAAGAACTGTAACTCTGCTGGACTGAAAAGCAAATGTAAACACTTGAATGAATTAGTAGAACAGAGCATTTAATATATTGATATAGATTGTATAATCATTATTATTATAATAAAGATAAATATACAGCGTTGTTTTTTATATTCATGTCTAACTGTCGTTACTCTGGCAATATTCAAATGTATATAGCTATAGCCATATCATTTTTATATGCATTTAATGAGTGCATGAAATTTCCCAACAGTTATCATCTACAGCATCATTCGCCATCAACTAAACTTACTTGTATCTGTACTTGGCACTACTTATCAGCATCTTGGAATATACATTTTGTAAACTGAAAAAAATACACCAAAGATATAAGAATTGTAAAAGCTTCAAAACATTAAAAAAAACACATTCTGACTCACTGACATTTGGCTGCAATAATACTAAGCAATAAGATCAGATTTAAAAGTTTTTTTCATAAGTTATTTAGAGCTTGTCAGCAAGTTATTTAAGATGAACAAGAGGGCTTGACCAAGTGTTATGAAGATTGGATATTAAATGTGACTTTTAGAGTAATAACTATCGCCATATAAGGAAAAATGCCCCACCCCCTTGCAGACATGTTTTTCAACCAACCGTAAACATTTTCGAATTCGTCCAAGATATCATTAAAACAAATCTTCTGACCAAGTTTTATTAAGATCAGACAAAAAATGTGGCCCCTAGAGTGTTAACAAGGTTTTACTATAGTAATATATAGCCATATAATGAGAAATGCTCCACCTCATTGTGGCCGTGTTTTTCAAGCAACCAAAACCATTTTCGAACTCGTACAATATATCATTACAAGAAATGTTCTGACCAAGTATCATGAAGATTGGACAATAAATTAGACTTTGAGAGTGTTAAAAAGTTTTAACTATAGCTTTTTTAGGAAAAATGCCCCGTCCCCTGGCGGCCATGTTTTTCAACCACCCAAAAGCATTTTCTAACTCGTCCATGTTATCATTGAAACAAATCTTCTGACCAAGTTTCAAGAAGATGGGACAATAAATGTGTCCTCTAGAGAGTTAAGAAAGTTTTACAGCCATATATAGCCATATAAGGAAAAATGCCCCGCCCTTGGTGGCCATGTTTTTCAACAGACCAGAATCATTTTCAAACTCATTATCCCCACGCTTTTTGAAAAAAAGGTGGGGATATTGTGGTTATCTCCGCCGTCCGTCCGTCCGTCCGTCTGTCTGTCTGTCTGTCCGTCCTGGCCACTATCTCCTCCTACACTAAAAGCACTAGAACCTTGAAACTTACACACATGGTAGCTATGAGCATATGTGCGACCCTGCACTATTTGGAATTTTGATCTGACCCCTGGGTCAAAAGTTATAGCGGTTGGGGTGGGGCCGCGTCAGAAATTATCACTCATTTTTTTAGGTTATTTTACATTTACTTCTTTATTTCTACACCGATTCACTTCAAATTGATACTGGACCTCTCTTATGACAATACGGTCAATCTCAACCATGCATGGCCCCATTCCCAACCCTGGGGCGCCCCGCCCACATAGGCCACACCCACCAAAAATTTCCATTTACTATAATTTTTTCATTTCTACACGGATTCACTTCAAATTGATACTGAACTTTTGTTATGACATTAGGGTCAATCTCAACTATGCATGGCCCCAATCCCAACCCTGGGGCGCCCGCCCACATAGGCCACACCCACCAAAAAATTCCATTTACTATAATTTTTTCATTTCTACACGGATTCACTTCAAATTGATACTGAACTTCTCTTATGACATTAGGGTCAATCTCAACTATGCATGGCCCCATAACCAACCCTGGGGCCCCGCCCACATAGACCACACCCACCCAAAATTGCCTTTACTTTAATTTCTTCATTTCTACACCGATTCACTTCAAATTGATATTGAACTTCTCTTATGACAATACAGTCAATCTCAACTATGCATGGCCCCATTACCAACCCTGGGGCGCCCCGCCCACATAGACCACACCCACCCAAAATTGCCTTTTACTATAATTTCTTCATTTCTACACCGATTCACTTCAAATTGATACTGAACCTCTCTTATGACAATACGGTCAATCTCAACTATGCATGGCCCCATTACCAACCCTGGGGCCCCGCCCACATAGACCACACCCGCCCAAAATTGCCTTTTACTATAATTTCTTCATTTCTACACCGATTCACTTCAAATTGATACTGAACTTCTCTTATGACAATACGGTCAATCTCAACTATGCATGGCACAATTACCAACCCTGGGGCGCCCTGCCCACATATGTCACACCCACCCAAAATTGCCTTTTACTATAACTTCTTCATTTCTACACCAATTCAATTCTAATTATCCCCACGCTTTTTGAAAAAAAGGTGGGGATATTGTGGTTATCTCCGCCGTCCGTCCGTCCGTCCGTCTGTCTGTCTGTCTGTCCGTCCTGGCCACTATCTCCTCCTACACTAAAAGCACTAGAACCTTGAAACTTACACACATGGTGGCTATGAGCATATGTGCGACCCTGCACTATTTGGAATTTTGATCTGACCCCTGGGTCAAAAGTTATAGCGGTTGGGGTGGGGCCGCGTCAGAAATTATCACTCATTTTTTTAGGTTATTTTACATTTACTTCTTTATTTCTACACCGATTCACTTCAAATTGATACTGGACCTCTCTTATGACAATACGGTCAATCTCAACCATGCATGGCCCCATTCCCAACCCTGGGGCGCCCCGCCCACATAGGCCACACCCACCAAAAATTTCCATTTACTATAATTTTTTCATTTCTACACGGATTCACTTCAAATTGATACTGAACTTTTGTTATGACATTAGGGTCAATCTCAACTATGCATGGCCCCAATCCCAACCCTGGGGCGCCCGCCCACATAGGCCACACCCACCAAAAAATTCCATTTACTGTAATTTTTTCATTTCTACACCGATTCACTTCAAATTGATACTGAACTTCTCTTATGACATTAGGGTCAATCTCAACTATGCATGGCCCCATAACCAACCCTGGGGCCCCGCCCACATAGACCACACCCACCCAAAATTGCCTTTACTATAATTTCTTCATTTCTACACCGATTCACTTCAAATTGATATTGAACTTCTCTTATGACAATACAGTCAATCTCAACTATGCATGGCCCCATTACCAACCCTGGGGCGCCCCGCCCACATAGACCACACCCACCCAAATTGCCTTTTACTATAATTTCTTCATTTCTACACCGATTCACTTCAAATTGATACTGAACCTCTCTTATGACAATACGGTCAATCTCAACTATGCATGGCCCCATTACCAACCCTGGGGCCCCGCCCACATAGACCACACCCACCCAAAATTGCCTTTTACTATAATTTCTTCTTTTCTACACCGATTCACTTCAAATTGATACTGAACTTCTCTTATGACAATATGGTCAATCTCAGCTATGCATGGCCCCATTACCAACCCTGGGGCACACCTAGGTCAAACATTCGGCGTGGGGATACGCGTCGGCCTCTGCCGCGCCATTTCTAGTTCAATATGTCATGGGGATGTATGTTCTGACCAAGTTTCATGAAGATCGCACCATAAATTTGGCCTCTAGGGTGTTAACATGGTTTACTATAGCCATATAAGGAAAAATGCCCAGCCCAATCTTTACCATGTTTTTCAACCAACCGGAACCATTTTATAATTAGTCCAAGATATAATTGGGACAAATCTTCTGACCAAGTTTCATGAAGTTCGGGGAATAAATGTGGCTTCTAGAGTGTTAACAAGGTTTTACTATAGCCATATAAGGAACAAGGGACAAATTGTCACAAAACCAAGTTTTCAATTTGAAAAAAAAAATCTGATAAAAGGGAAGATATCATTGAGACGAATCTTCTGACAACATTTCATGAAGATTGGACAATAAATGTGGCCTCTAGAATGTTAACAAGGCAAATGTTGACGCCACACGACGGACAACAGGCGATCACAAAAGCTCACCATGAGCACATTGTGCTTAGGTGAGCTAAAAAGAGATGTTAAATCCATTGAGCATTATGCTACTTTTTACAACTGATGACATTAACCAAAGCTGTCTCTGAACATATATATAAAGTTGTTTTAACATAACTGTAGTAGATACAAAGATATGTAGCAGCTGCACTCAATCATTCGCCTAAATTTATGGACTACTTGCATGCAAACTTTAACCTGAATCTCCTTAGAACAAAAATGGAATAATTCTGTGAAAATGAAGGTAAGAAATATGAGTCTTGTCGATCCATGACCTCACACAAAGACCAGGAACACACGTGTAAAGCTTGATTCACTATCTGTAGTGACAAAAAGATATGAAGATGTTACCTGTTTACCTTAACCCATTTATGCCTAGCGTCTAAAAACAAGGCCTTAGCAAACAGCGTAGACCCAGATGAGATGCAGCATAATGCAGCATCAAATCAGGGTCTGCGCTGTTTGCTTAAAGGAATTGCTGTAAGAAATATTCTAAATATAGAAATAAATATACTAGACATCCCTAATTTTGGAAATTTATTGATCCAATATAGAAGGATGGGAGAGTCCACTAGGCATTAATGGGTTAACCACAGCTTTAGGCAGATGGCAACAGCCAGGTCAATAAATGGTGAGTAGTATTGTTCAGACTTTATGGTGACTAGTCAAGCCAAAAACTTAAGCAAGACAGGCAAGCAAATTCACAGGTGTTGGGCGGGTGGTCAAGTCACTTTAACACTATCAATTTGTCATAAAACAACTTTTTTTTTCATTTTGAAAAAAAAAATCTGATATGGATTTTTTTTTCAAAATGATAAAAACGTTGTTTTATGACAAATTGATAGTGTTAGTGACTTGGCCACTCCACCAACACATGTGAGCAAATTAAGTTCCAATGCTTCTTACCATTCTGTTATATTTGCCGCCAGTGCTGCTGCAAACCCTTCAATTTTAAAACTCAATTCATACGATGAGCAAAGACCCAGACCAAACATGATGGGGATCAGACTAAGAATGGTAAAGAAACCAGAATGTTCCCCCAGCATCATGTAGGCTATAGCCACTGTAAACATTGGTGCGGAACTTTTCACTGTTTCTGTGAAAGACACTGCAACAAACTTCAGAGCTACCAGTCCCAGCACTATGTTTGAAAACCTGTAAATATTACAACATGGTAAAATGAGGCCAATATTTACATATGGATGGTAATTTTTTTATCTTTATTGAGTTGTTAAGAGTATTATTACCATAGACTTTTATGAACCATGAAGTTATTTGTAATTAATAGAACTTTAAAGTGTTATTCATTCTTGAAACACAGGTCACAGTTAATATGGAGATACCGAATTGGGTAACCACTAAGGAAGCATAACCACTAAGGAAGCAATCTAAAGATCTTCTCCAAAGGCAACATGTACTAATTATACCCAACAAATAGACTCCAGAGCTTAAGGATTAAGATACAATCAAGCTATATAAACCTGGAACAAATTAATTTAAAAGCATGGTAAAAGTATTCATAATGCTTGCACAACAAAGATTAATTCTCATTTTTAAGGACAACTAGTTTCGAAGTAGCTATTTTTATCATGAACACTACATTTAATGGGCAACATACTTGGTTTCAAATATTAATGCAGTGCACGCAGTCATAATCATTTATTACACTACATGTAAATTACAGCCAAAAAGGACCAGTACATCTCAATTGGAGCTGGGTCCAACAGTACCTGGTATTTGTTAATTTAATACAACTTTTTCATATAACCATTGTGCTACCAAATCTCTAGTACCTCATGGTTCCAACAATGATCATGTTCCTCCAGAAATTTGGTGGCTTTCCATTCCTCTTGATGTTACTATAGAAACCAAGAGGCATGTACATCTGCAGAAAGCCCAGACAAGTTGTCATCACCATCTGCATAGCACCTTCAATAAACAAGCAATTGATAAACAAGTAAAACATGATTTCTAGCATGAATGGACAGTATGATTTATTTAACAATAATTATCCAATAAAACCAAGTACCTGTATTAACAAAAACAACTAGAGCTTTGTCACACATGTGACGCATACCCCCACATGCCGCATGGACACAGAAGATTTTGCATGTTGTCTTCACAATAAACAGCCGACACCATGCTTAATGTTTAAAACGCACTAAGTGACCTCGTGACCTAGTTTTTGACCCAGCATGACCCATTTTCAAACTTGACCTAGACATCATCTAGATACAACTTCTGACCAAGTTTGGTGAAGATCGGATGAAAACTACTTTAATTAGAAAGCGGACACGATGCTCAATGTTTAAAATGCACTAAGTGACCCCGTGACCTAGTTTTTGACCGGCTATGACCCATGTTCGAACTTGGCCTAGACATCATCTAGATACAACTTCTGACTAAGTTTGGTGAAGCTTGGATGAAAACTACTTGAATTAGAAAGTGGACAGCATGCTCAATGTTTAAAACGCACTAAGTGACCCTGTGACCTAGTTTTTGACCCGGCATGACCCATATTCGAACTTGACCTAGACATCATCTACATACAACATCTGACCAAGTTTGGTGAAGATCGGATGAAAACAACTTGAATTAGAGAGCGGACACTTCATACGGACCGACAGACGGACCGACATCCCAACAGACCGACCGACAGACAAGCTCACTCCTATATACCCCCCTAAACTTCGTTTGTGGGGGTATAATTAAACTGGGCGTTTTTTTTACTTTGTAGGGTGGCTGTTAAATAAAGGGTAAAAAAGAACAAGAGGGGCTTAAGGCCCAAGGACACTCACTTGAGACATCAATTGAACTTAATTGTTTTGGGCTAGCAATGTCTCACTACAGCCATATCTGGAAAACTGCCAACAAACCCAACAGCTCTTTTATAATGGAACAGAACCACTCTCTAACTCGGCCCAGTTATTATTAGAAGAAAAGTTCTGAGAAACTTGTCTTTATTTTGTAATCATTATAATTTTGGCGTATGCAGCCATATTGTGCTATGGAGCAAAACATTTTAAACAGTTTTGGCAGCGGCCCACCTAATTAACATTTGAGTGACATTATTTACAATTCTAGCCATAAGTTGAGTCAAAAATGGTGTTAAGGAATAGTTCTATTTTTAGCTAGGGTGATCATATTTTGAAGTGGAACTATTTTCAGATGTTTGCTTCAGGACCCTCCAAGCAATTTCTGTGTTAATTTTTGTGTGATGAACAGAACTTCAACATATCTGTGTGAAGATTTGCCAAGAACTTAAGAAAATATGTCAAATATTCAACGCTTTAATCAAAATGGTTAACAAAAGTGTAACATACCCATGCCCACCTGCAGTATTGTTATTTTGTTCCAAGGCAATGACAACACATAAAGAGTACTATCAATTCTTTAAATTATTTCATCAAACCTTTAACCTGATACTATTTTGTTTTTCAAATATACAAGAACTAAGTAACTGTAACAACATGAAGTTGTATTTTAATTATTAGTCTTTATTTCACTAATTCAGGCACAATATCCCTACTAATCATACATGGTGTCCAACCACATGTTTACTGTGACCTATGGATTATTCCTGCAGTGACAACATATGCATACATTACCAGTATATCAAGTATCAACCTTACTGTTCACTACCTACCGAGCAGAGTAGGATCCCCCTTCAGCGTAGTAAGGACGTACTTGTTCAGGAACAGAGTACAGAAGCTGAAGAAGTACCAGATGGCAAGGAATAGAAGTGCCCGAGGGTTCATCAGTCCCTTCTTCTCCTCATCGGTCAGACTGCTGTCCTTAATGATGATGCTATCAGTTGCAGCCATCATTTTGGCCTTATCCAGTGCCATTTCCACATCACTTTTCTTAAGCATTACGGTAGACTCCGTTGTGATTAGATTGGATTTTCGATCACTTATAAATACTTTTTAAGATACAAGATTGTACAGTTTTTTAATTCTGTTTAACTGTTTATACATGTAAGCTAATTTGGTTAAGTTTTATGTTCAAAAGTACTAGTATTATATATTACTCTGTTTATGAATAATATATGTAATAAAATCCAATGTCAAATCTATGTATAATTATTTAAAGTACTGTAAAGAACCACTGTCAGCAGCTATTGTTTTTTATATTTGCTAGAGTGCTATCATTTCATTTTGTGGCGACACCATTACATGTAAATATTGTGAATTAAAAATAAATGAATTATGAAGTTTCTTGATTGAAATTTATAACAAAATCTTGATTGATTCGCTCATTCAATGTTGGTTAATCGCCATTCTAGATAACTGAATCACACATATCCAATCCACAGAGGACAGGCATCTAAAAACAACGCAAAAACACAATGTATTGCAAAAATATTTAAATAAAACTTCCAAAAGGTCAAACAAGACATGACAAACCAAGTTTTCAAAGTTTCAGTTAAATGTATTAATTTAATTTAAACAAGCAAATTCGTTGAATCGATATCCCCCACCAATATACTTCTGGACACAAAAAAATTCTGGACTGATGGACAACGCCAACGTGCATCATCCTCTCATCCATATATATACTCATACCAAGTTTCAATGAAATCCGCCAAAGCACTTCCAAGATATGGCTCCGGACACAAAAAAGCATTTTTTCAAGATAAAAAGGGCCATAACTCCGTTATTAACAGATGGTGTACAATGACATTTGGCGTGCATCATCCTCTTATCCTTATATATAATCATACCAAGTTTCAATGAAATCCGCCAAAGCACTTCCAAGATATTGCTCTGGACACAAAAGTGCCGGACGGAAAGACGGACGGATGGACGGACAACGCCAAAACAATATCCCTCCGTCTATGGCTGGGGATAATAATTCTGCAATTCCAAGCTAGGTCTGAATGAAAGCTCATACATGCCAGATTTTTCAAGGTCCAAAGTTGGGACACTTCATATCATTCCACCGTTACCGGTACTTTACCTAGCTAGTAGTCAGTTCATAACTTATAAAAACTTTAAATTTCTGGCCAATATTGACGATAAATGTGTTTAAGAATATCAAGAACACAGACTTTTTTAGCACTGTTCCAATTTAACCAACTCTAAATTTTAGATGCAATACTGGTATGTACAAACAATTTTCAGAAAATCTGTAAAAAAAAAACTAAAGTAAATTCATGTGAAACACAATGTGTATTGATCAGTATTCAATTTGTTTGATCTACAAAATTACCATTTTGACAGGGTTTTTTAAACCTCAGGTGGTATAATAAATACACAGGATAATAGTTTTGTTGGACTTGATTGGGCAATGAAATAGAATTCAAATACATACCCAGTTTGCTTTTATTTCAGTATGATACATCTATTGATAGGGATAAGTGACTGCTATCTTAAAACACACTCCATGAAGTGAATCTTGATAAAATCAACAATTTGCTGATAATTTAGGACAAATTGTGTTATATTGGGACACTGGGTCAAACACCCCAAAAGTGGGACTGTCCAGCCAAGATCAGGACATTTGGCATGTATGTAAAAGCTTTCAGTGCCTACCCAAAAACAATTCAGAGCAATACCCCCAGACTCGACTTATTTGGTGGAAAACAGTTTTTCTATTAGTTGGTGACATTGATCTTATTCCAACTGGTCCAACATGCAATCCTAATCTAGGTCTGCAATGTAACGGTCCAACATGCAATCCTAATCTAGGTCTGCAATGTAACGGTCCAACATGCAATCCTAAGCTAGGTCTGCAATGTAAGCTACCAACATACAATTATTAAAACACTACCCACATACAACACTAAATGCAACACCTCTATCCAAACTTAAGTTATTGAGAGTACACCCATTTTTGTTTTAAGTTTTTTGATTTTTCGAAATTTGCTTGTCTTTTAGGTAATTTTGCTCCTATTAGCTATTAAGCGAAGACGTCGCTTCATTATCTCACTTAACGCATTACAACAACCACAATGAAAAGGTGCATATTGAAATCGGTCAAAAGCAGTAAAATATGTTGAAGTTCTGTTCATCACATGTTGAGTTAAATTTTTACAAAAGTAATAAAGAGCTTTTTCCATTTATCTTTTGTTAGTTAAAAAAAACTAAAATTCATAAAAAACATACAAAAATGCTCAAATTTAAGTACCTGGTTGACCACTAAAATAGCCATAAAATGGCCCAAAATGCAGGAAATCAAGTGCTCAATTTAAAAAAATCAGGGGAGCATGCCCCCCCCCCCTTAGAAGGCCTGTTGGTTTCACATTTGGGCCTGTTGGCTCAAAAGTTATTGAGAACCCTGATATGTAGAAGATTGATTAGTGCAAATTAGTTATTGACCACAAACTACCAGTTTGCCGATATTCTATATTTTAAGGAACAAAGTCATTGAACAACAGTTGTTGTTAAGTGATTCAAGAAAAAAATACGCCCTAATGTTTATTGTGGAGGTATTATATGCAGTTCTTGTGTACCTTTTAGAAAAAAGGTTAACCACAAGGGGAGTATCTGTTATATGTCTGGTTACCATCAACATGGCATGATTTGAAAAATTGTCCTTATTAATTGAATTGTAAATTTAACATTTTTGTAGCAGTAGTCTCTCTTGTCACTTTGTTTACAACAGGCAGAAATAAAAGTGTATTTCAGAGTTGGGGTAGTGGGCCAAAATAAGTTCGGCAGGCAGATAAAGTCAATATCAAGTAATGGCTTATGAAAACCAAAAAACTTGATATCTACCAAGGTTTTCAATTGCTTTAAAAACCTTGTTAAAATACACAATATAGTCTGAATTCAAGATCAATTGAATTCTGACACCTAGGAAGTGTAAGCAAGACTAGAATGAATATTATATTACGGGCGAGTAAGAAAAATCCGAATGTCCAACAACCGAAAATCACATCAAGTGCTGACGTGGAAGGATTTATTAATTAATTAAATCTGAATTTAAAATACAATTAGTTGAGTTTTACAATTTGTTTCATAGAGTACACACTTTTAACCTTTTTACCTCATAATTTGAACAGCATACACAATTTTTATGGTAATAGCAACCTCGTTGACAGTTGTTGATGTTCCAAACAGTGAAGTAATAACTTAAATGTTGATAATATTCGCAAAAGGCTAAGATATGATAAGTGAGACCCGAAGCAAAGCAGACAGGCATTTTGTTTCATAGATCGACTAAGTGTTGAATGTTTTTACAATGAATGGCGGAAACAATCGAATTAAACTCAATCGATCAATTCTAATCGGACGTTTCAACGCTAAAGTTGCCTATAACTAACACTTGACCGCATGCGGGTTAGTTTATGCCCATTAATATAGACTGGCCAACCGTCTACCAGTGTATTAACGCACAGCTCTATCAATGAATACTTTTTAAGGTGTTGTCGTCAAATATACATTTAAAAAATAAATCAAAGAAATTATATAAATGAATAAAATAAACTGCATCATATTGACATAATTTTGCTCTCTTCTAGCAGAAATACACATTCAGCCAAATGTAGCTAGAATAAATTTCTGGTTTGACATTGGCTTAACATACAAAAGTAAAGGTGAGTAGAAGAAAATTCATAAAAATACAATTTATTTCATGTACTTGTACACAATTTTGGTATTTTTATAATCAAAATAAGAGTTCTTTAAAAAAAAAAAAAAATAAGAAAATAAAAAAATGAAATCAACAATAAAGTGTTTCCGGTAAATTTGGATCATATTTTCTTTTTGCTTGAATTTGTTGATGATGTAGAGTTGAAACTGAAAACTTAAAGATTATAGACGAAAACAACTGAACGGTCCATTTATAGGTAATAGGTTCAGCCATTAACTTGTGGATTTTATGCGTATATGGGTTGCGTTTGGGCTGTTTCTGTAGACGTCCGTGGTCTGAGATATGAGTCGCGTTTTGAGAAAACTGGGCATATTGCATGTGCGTACAGTGTCGTCCCAGATTAGCCTGTGCAGTCCGGGACGACACTTTACGCACATTCATTATGTCCAGTTTTGTCAAAACACGACTCATATAATTCGATTAAGTCGGCGTCTATGGTTGAGAAAATCCCCGTGACAGTTCTCTCCGTGTTTTCTCTTTGGGTATCGGACGCGTCGAGAAGACTGTTGCTGCGACTATACTGGTTTTGTCGGTAAATGCTTCCATCCATGCCTGGAACTTTTGATTCTAGCTGATTTACTCGTTGGGTAACGTTTGATTTTTGGACTTCAGGGCTGCTATTTATGTCTTCAGGTCACCGAAAACACCAGTCAATATGCTGGATACTAATGCCTCAGTCAGATGTGTCCGATCTCCAGGCATCGGGAAGACTGGACACGTCGGAGCCGTCCGCCGTCCGATGAGTGACAAAGTTTAAAACCTCAGTCACAAATAGACACCGATCACCGTCCGATCAGCGGCCGACGTTTTTTTCCGCTAATCGGGCTGGCGCCGGCCGATGATCGCACGCACATCGGGTCATTTTGAAGCATCGGGCGGCGTCCGGATTTGTTTTTTATATCACAGTTTGTTTTACCCGACATCGAGCCCTGGAAGGAATCGAGTTGAGATCGCAAAAAGATCGGACGATCAACGAACGATTATCGCCCGGCGTGCGCCCGACATCGGATTCATTGTACGTGTATCATAACCAGCATCGTTCGGCGTCCGTCGGGCATCGTGCGGAGGCCCTCCGGCAATCAGACGGTCGCCGGCCGATGTATATGCCTCTGGGAAATACCTTTACTTTTGCCGATACACGTTCAATGAATCCGATGTCGGGCGATCGCCGGGCTATACCCGTGCGTTGAACGTCCGACCTTGTTTCGATCTCAACTCGATTCCTTCCCGGGCCCGACGTCGGGTTAAATTTTAAGTGAGACTTAAAATTAATCCGGACGCCGCCCGATGCTACAAATTGGCCCGGTTTCCGTGCGATCATCGGCCGGTCGCCAGCCCGATGAGCGGAAAAATACATCGGCCGCTGATCGGACGGTGATCGGTGTCTATTTGTGACTGAGGTATAAGTCTGATTACTGTGATTGAAAGAACAGCTTCAACACGCTGTTAATACAAGTAATGTCTTCAGTATACAGTAACTGTATACTGATACAGTTTGGTTCGGTCAGACATGTTTAGTCGATACTCGATTATACCAGCCTTTAATTAAGAAATTCACTTTCACACGCCGGGTATGCGAATACTTCGTTGACGGATGGCACTTCACTAACAGAGAACAACAAAAGCCACGCGCGAGAGGTGAGTTCTTCAGCTTTTTTGTATTAATGTCCTGTTTATTTGGTTTTTAGACACAGAACATTGTTTGGGTGATTAATGGTATAGCACTTCGTATTGCGAAGAAAGAAATTCGCGGAAAAACGGTGAATTATTAAAAAAAAAAAAAACGATAAAATTCCATCGATAATCAGCATGAATTGAGTGATCAGTACATATTTTAACAAAATAAACATACTTGGAAATAAATCAAGAACGTGCTTACTATTCGAAATAAAAGATCAATATATCCAGTAATGGTACAACATTGAAAATTGAAATGTTTTAAGAGTCGCATGCACATTTTTCATCTGCACTTCGTTTACCGATCATCTAAAAAACAATGGCACTTCGTTTCCCGACATCTAAACACTTTTTTCCATATATAACACACTCGTTTTTTGTGAATCAAAAATGCAGAATTCGCTGTGGAATACTGTTAAAGTAAGCAGGCAATAAATAAAAATGTATGTACTTAGTACGCAAATAAAAAACGAATTACCGAAGCATGTTCTTATCCCTATGAAATATGATTATGATTTGGTATAAATGTGAAAGATAAATGTTAAACAAATTGGATATGTCTAATGAGTTAAATCTGTATGACCATATATTTTAAATTACGTTCTAAACGGGTGATCTAAAGCATTTATCTTTATGTCCAAATGAAGGTACTGAGGCTATTTACTTATATATTAGATAGCATGTCATGAATAATCACTCTGCTTAAACTGCCTCTCAGAGATTAATATCAGCAGCGATGCAGGTCCGAAATTCTATTGGAACTTTTTGGCTCAATGCCAGTAAACGAAAATAGCAATAAAAGAACGGGCGGGGTCGATTTAATCACACGACAGTGGTGTAAAAAGTTATGCATATCCGTCTTTGTTTTTAATATAAACACAACACATGCTGCATATGAAGTTGCATATAAGTGACACAATTATTTATTACAGGATGAGTGAATCGGAGCTTATGAATGCCGCCGACGGTTCGTTGTTGGACATTAGTTTAGAAGAAGAATTGTGTACAAGCGAACGGTTCTCGTGTGAGGCCAGTTATGCTAGGAAAGCCTACTTGAAGCGTCATTTGAAGACACATGAGGATGGATGCATAAAGTGCTCAGTGTGCACTCAGTTCTTTAAGACTGAGGAAGATAAAAGGAAACACATCGAGGACAAACATAGGCCAATCATGTGCGAAAGTTGTGGAAAGGTTTTTTCCACTCGTAACTACATGGAATTCCACAAGAAAACCCATGAGGTAGAGGTTGTAAACTATGACAAGAAATGTCCATTTCCAAACTGTGGGAAGATATATTGGCAGAATTCTAATACCACTTCTGACCAAGTTTGGTGAAGATCGGATGAAAACCGAGAGAGCGGACACTTAATACGGACCGACCGACCGACGGACCGACAGACAGACAAGTTCTATCCTATATAGCACCCTAAACTTCGTTTGTGGGGGTATACTAAGTACTGACTCCATAATATGACATTTAAACATTTTATGTACGCATTCTTTTTTTTTCCAGAATCAGTTGTTTTTACGATTTAATTTTACCCGTGTTTCTTTTAACCAATACAGTGATTTAGGGTCAGGTGAATCGCACTTCGAGCAAACGTTAGCGTTGCGGAAAGGGAAGTGCTCCCTATAAGCAGAGCTCAAAATTAAGGGAGTTTTACCATTCTCTTTTTAATTTTGTTGCTACGCATAAGTATCGTCTTGATGATGCGATTCAAATAAGCACAACCGACATAGGATTTTATGAAGAACAAATGTGTATTTGCCTCATAAAGACCCCTTCACTACCGTTATCTAGAGCCCTGCTATAAGTAAAATTAAACACGATTGTGTTGATCCGCATTATCCATTGTATTTTCATTTCTCTGAATCTCAAGTTACCAATAAAAAACAAGTTCGTTATGTACACATTTATTTAATAATAAATATTATCTTATTTGAAAATTGCAATTATGATATACATAGTATAAATTAATAGTAATGTGATTTTTGAAAAATATATTTTCAAAATGTTTCGTATGAATAGCCATAATATAAATAAATGCATTTAAGGTATAAGATAAAACTCAGTTATTAGAGTGCCCGCTTTGTTGAAAGTCTCCGTAATCTGAAGTGCCCTTTATCGGTAAACAAAGTGCCTGCAACTTTATGTATGCCACCTATTACAACATGCACTATCTTTGTTTATATTTCATTGAATACTATCAAAATTTCAGTATTTGAAGCACAGTGATTACTCTACATGTTGGAATAGCAAACAATTTCTTGCAATAATTCTAAGTAGTTTTATTTTGTTAAAATGTTTACTGTTCATCCAGTTTATGCTGTTTTCCGATCGAATTTTCTATTTTTGGGCAAAACTGTACCATTCTTCCGTGAAATTGTGTATTACCAATACAAAAGGATACACCATTTATCATCTCGACCATGTGTCTTGTCTTAAAAGTTAATCTTTAGGATATAACTTTAAATAAAACAGAGGAACTTACCTCTCGCGCGTGGCGTTTGTTTTTCTCTGTTAGTGAAGTGCCATCCGTCAACGAAGTATTCGCATACCCGGCGTGTTTCAGCCAGCATTTTCTATTTTAAGCGTAATGACAAAGATTGACAAACGGGGCAATACTTACATTTATGTAGATTTGGAACAAACGGATTTTTGTTTATATTGTTGGTATCATGACCTTCACAATATTCGATAATTAAAGCACGGGCCAGCGAAATATGATACATGTATGTCGGCATGTTTTATTTTCACAGCATTTATAATGTACACGTTATCACGTATAGGTTATAAAAGAGTTATTTCATTATATAATACAATAAAGAAACGTGTGCAAAATTAAGTGCAGTTCCATGAGTGCTATATAGAATCTGACTAGTTTATATTAACCACATAATTTTAAGAAAAAAGACCATTTTAATCCTTAAAATGTATATGTTTGTATACCATGAATTTAAGATTAGCGCAATGGTGTTGGTGCGTTCAACGCTGCCAGTACATGAATTATCACAAT
This sequence comes from Dreissena polymorpha, assembly GCF_020536995.1. Lineage (NCBI taxonomy): Eukaryota > Metazoa > Mollusca > Bivalvia > Myida > Dreissenidae > Dreissena > Dreissena polymorpha. Next base: position 103,392,213 of record NC_068359.1, read on the forward strand.
AAATCTAGTTCAAATGTGACTTAAGACACACATAACGTGGTTCCTATGGCTAGTTAGGAGGTAGTTTGCTATTTATCAGGTAAGCTTATATCTAGGATGTTTTCTACCACATTAAAATCACATAATTTAACTGTCGTCGACGGATCAGTTTTGTAAGACATAAGCCGCATCATAAAGCGTATAATATTAGAAATCCATTTTATGTACATGTAATACTACAAGTAAATATGTTAATGACGAGATAAAAATAAGAGCTTCCATGGGGAAATGGAATACGAGCAAAGGTATCGTATGAGAATGAAGAGGGTACAACCGCGCTACCGTTATTGTTTCTGCTTATTTCGGAGAACCGCTGGGTAGTTACTCAATTTACTTAATGATTTCATTAGCTCTCACCGAGATTTGGCACCACTCAACAATAATTATTGTGGTGATTGCTCTAGATTAATGGATGAACGCAATCAATAGACCACAGACATTTAACAGCAAGTAACTGTTCCAACGGGCATCTTGAACAAATATGTTTAATAAAATTAATACAGGTAACTACACTTAAAATAAAAACCATCAAGTATTATCACACCACGTGCTTGTGTTTGTTTTATTTTTGTAGTATATTGTGTTGGTTTTGTTTTGGTATCTAACATTTACGTTTTCATTGTGCCCTTTGACTCGTGTTTATTGTAAAATGGCTTTTGCTATGTGTTAAGCGTCGGATTTTGGAGAAATGACTGTATATACACTAAGAATCTATGGAGAGGTACTCTGTAATTAACAACCGCCACATCTGTCGGGAATGCAGATACCCCCTGATGAAATGACCGCGCCCTTAACCTTTGCAGCGTGAGCAATTGATTTTTAATGATTCATCCACGCAACAGAGATAGTGCATCTATATTACCAGTGGGATGTATCCCCAAATTGATTTCAAATTAATACAACTAGAAATTCTTATGTGTCGTCTCTCAGCTGCAGTCCTTCAATTGAGTCTCGCTCCGTGAAAACGGGTCTTACTGCATGTGTGTTAAGATTCGTCCCAGACTGGTCTATGCAGTTCCATAATAGTATGTGCAGTGCGCACATTCTAATAACAGGCTACACTTTCCGCATTAAGGGTATATTCGCTAAGAAGACTGAAAATAAGCGAAATGCTTCGTCCCTGATTGGCCTGTGCGGGCAACTAACAAAACATTTGTATCGAAGAAAAAAACATTACCATTTGTTTGAGGTAATTTGTCGAAAAATAACACACCTAACACTAGCGCTATCGGCGGAGTTGTACTAACAATTGAATAAAAAATTCACACAATATAAAGTCAGTAATCATATATGTGTATACTTTATCCGCGCAGCATGGCGAGATGTTTCACCTATCGCCTGATCCGACTTTGGGTCAAGTTAGGTCGAAAACTAGGTAACCATTAAAATGTTTATTTGATAAACGAGTTAGCTTTATGTTTACTTTTTATCATTCTGCACAAAGGTTGGCAAAATCTATCAGTAAATTTCTCATAGCTTTACAATATCTAGGCCAAGTTTGAACCTGGATCAATTGGGGTAAAAAAACTAGGTCAGTCGATCAAATCTTCGAAATGAATCAGTGGCACTGAAGCTTTGTCAGAAACGTTATCATAACAAGTTCGAATCTGCTTCAAGTGACGTAATCAACGTAGTCACATGGTCGAATATTGTAAAAAAAATAATACAATGTTACCATTGTAGAAGCTACATGTATGACTCAATTTGGTCAAATGACAATATTTAGGTCACGTACGAATCCGAAGATATTAAAGGTAAAAAAAACACTAGGTCACCGGGTCAAATCGTAGAAAACCACATACGGAGACTCTTTAATTGCGAGCAGCTTTTAACGTTCTGTGAGATTCCTAAATACATTGTTTTAAGTTTTTATGAAGAGCGGATTTTCCAAATGCAAAGTGACACTAGTTGAGTTGTTAAATTTGCGCACACAAATAAAACGGAAATGCGAAAATGACTTTCTCGTTACGGATCAGTCATTCTGGTAAATCTCATTTAAAAATATGAACACTATAGTAAGATGCGATACATACATGTATATACTGTTGAAATATCGTGTAATTTGTTTCGAGATTTTTTTAAAACCCATTTATGCTTAGCGTCTAGACAAAATGCCTTGGCAAACAGCGTAGACCCAGATGAGACGCCGCATGCGGCGTCTCATCTCGGTCTGCGATGTTTGGTTAAAGGAATTTCTGTAAGAAATATTCTAAATATAGAAATAAATATACTAGACATCTCTTATTTTGGAAATAAATTGATTCAATTTACAAGGATGGGAGAGTCCACTAGGCATAAATGGGTTAAGTATCAATAAGAAACTGTTTTTCCGAGTATACTTAAATAAAATCGCGAACGATTTTGACCAACATAAATTATATTTAACACTACCTTGGTGACAAAACTTACTATAGTATTATACATGTATACACACAGATCAGACCTTGTTATAACAAACATGTACATAAAAAACATTGTGAAAATATTCCAGTTGATTTCCTATTTGGGGTTTATTTTTATGTCCCCCACTATAGTAGTGGGGGACATATTGTTTTTGCCCTGTCTGTTGGTTGGTTGGTCTGTTGGTTGGTTGGTCTGTTGGTTGGTTTGCGCCAACTTTAACATTTTGCAATAACTTTTTCTATATTGAAGATAGCAACTTCATATTTGGCATGCATGTGTATCTCATGAAGCTGCACATTTTGAGTGGTGAAAGGTCAAGGTCAAGGTCATCCTTCAAGGTCAGAGGTCAAATATATGTGGCCAAAATCGCTCATTTTATGAATACATGTACTTTTGCAATATTGAAGATAGCAACTTGACATTTGGCATGCATGTGTATCTCATGGAGCTGCACATTTTGAGTGGTGAAAGGTCAAGGTCATCCTTCAAGGTCAGAGGTCAAATATATGTGGCCCAAATCGCTTATTTTATAAATACTTTTGCAATATTGAAGATAGCAACTTGATATTTTGCATGCATGTGTATCTCATGGAGCTGCACATTTTGAGAGGTGAAAGGCCAAGGTCAAGGTCATCCTTCAAGGTCAGAGGTCAAATATATGTGGCCCAAATTGCTTATTTTATGAATACTTTTGCAATATTGAAGATAGCAACTTGATATTTGGCATGCGTGTGTATCTCATGGAGCTGCACACTTTGAGTGGTGAAAGGTCAAGGTCAAGGTCATCCTTCAAGGTCAAATATATGGGTCAAAATTGCTCATGTAATATCACTTCTGCAATATTGAAGCTAGCAATTTTATATTTGAAATGCGTGTGTATCTCAAGGAGCTGCACATTTTGAGTGGTGAAGGGTCAAGGTCAAGGTCATCCTTCAAGGTCAAATGTCATAAAAGGGGACATTGTGTTTCACAAACACATCTTGTTCAATCTGAAACGTGAAAGAGGCCTTATAATTACTTCTCCTGTTGGTATTTTTAAATATCTCGCGCACTTGTCATCGCGTGCAAACAAAACGCAACTATTCAAAAAGTAATGAAGCGTGATAGAAAACTACCATAATGCGTTGCTGACATTTCACATTTCGATTGTAAAGTTTTCAATTAAAAGTCAGCAAAACTTAACAAGAAATTAATTGTGTTACGACCGAAGTACTGGTAGGTCTTTTAACATATTAACTTTAAGATTTCTTTCGAGTTGCCAGAATCATAAGCAACACTAGCAAGCAAGTAAAATATTCATGAACATTATTTGCACGTAGTACCGGGTATGTCTTAAAATGAGTCGTGTTCTGAGAAAACTGGGCATAATGCATGTGCGTAAAGTGTCGTCCCAGATTAGCCTGTGCAATCCTCACAGGCTAATCAGGGATGACACTTTCCGCTTTTATGACATTTTTCGTTTAAATGAAGTCTCTTCGTAGCTTAAATCCAATTTAGGCGGAAAGTGTCGTCCCTGACTAGCCAGTGCGGACGGCACAGGCTAATCTGGGACGACACTTTACGCACATGCATTATGCCCAGTTTTCTCAGAACGCGGCTCGAATAATGCACATTTCGCTCAAACAACATGGAGAATATTTATTTTTTTTTAATACACCGAAAACACCAATTAAGATTGTATAATTGATCATAACTATCATCAAACAAAACACACATTACACAATGGCATATAGTAAAATACCAAACACCAGTCACCACTAGAAACCATATAAATCACATAAACTTGAACACACACATAGAAACATGCCAGGTAGTAAGATGGAACAAGACAAAATGACTTTTTAGATTTTTCTATTAAATCATTTTAATGCACATTTGATGCAGATTGTTTTGAGGAACTATATTGTAACCGAGACTATTGAACTCTCCCTTATCAGACGGTGATGGGATAATCTCAGATGTGATGCCGTAAACAGATCAGCCCGCGCGCCTTACAGGTGATCACTTCTGCGTCTAGCCTGCGGCTCGATGTTCAACGTCTCGTGGATTTACAAACATATATCACAAAACATAAGTGTACTTAACCGTTTGATTAAATTAACCGCGTTATTGTACGCTGATATTTATCTCCAGTGTTAAGTTAACATTGACATAAATTAGTTTCATAATTTATTTGCACGACGGCGTTCGACAAGCTCATGCGTTTAATGAATAGCTTAAATAGTTCGATTATGGAAACTTAAGTAAATGACATACCTTTTACTTTGCGGAAACATAATTTCTGCACTTAAATAATGTAGGTAATCGAACTTTAGTTACAAAAATAACAGTGATTGAACAATAATGTAATCGTTATTTAATTTTCACGAGAGGTACATGATGTGTTTCTTAATTAACTTAAACTAAACTAACCCCGGTAACGTGCGCTCAGACAACCCATGTGGTCTCAGCGATATGAATCATGCTTGGGACGTCTGTGAAATACTTGAAATACTACAAAGATGTAGCACACGTGAGTTTGTAGACGGACCACAAAAGTACGCGAGTATATGTGATTAAACTAACACCTTTGTGCTATTAATCATATGCATCGTTTGTTACCCTGCAGATATGGAATTAATGCACGCACTGCTTTGTATTTGCACGTGCGCTATTGGACTTACATCCGGGGCCCGTATACGGTACGGGAACTATCAAATCCCCAGTGACACCCATGATAGACAACGGGACCACAACCAGACTGAAAAGAAAGAAAAATGGATGGTAGATTCTGTAAGTAACATTTTGCTTATAATATTAATATTTATATTATCCCTATTCTTATTCGTATTCTTACTCTTGGTATATTTTATTAGTATAATAAATATTTTATAACTACAAACTAATTAATAAGTAGTAATACTAGTACTAGTAGTAGTAGTGCTTGTAATGTAGTAGTAGTAGTAGTAGTAGTAGTAGTAGTAGTAGTGCATGTAGTAGTAGTAGTAGTAGTAGTAGTAGTAGTAGTAGTAGTAGTGCATGTAGTAGTAGTAGTAGTAGTAGTAGTAGTAGTAGTAGTAGTAGTAGTAGTAGTAGAAGTAGTAGTAGTAGTAGTGCATGTAGTAGTAGTAGTAGTAGAAGTAGTAGTAGTAGTAGTGCATGTAGTAGTAGTAGTAGTAGTAGTAGTAGAAGTAGTAGTAGTAGTAGTAGTAGTAGTAGAAGTAGTAGTAGTGCATGTAGTAGTAGTAGTAGTGCATGTAGTAGTAGTAGTAGTAGTAGTAGTAGTAGTAGTAGTAGTAGTAGTAATAGTGCTAGTAGTAGTAGTAGTAGTAGTAGTAGTAGTAGTAGTAGTAGTAGTAGTAGTAGTAGTAGTAGTAGTGCATGTAGTAGTAGTAGTAGTAGTAGTAGTAGTAGTAGTAGTAGTAGTAGTAGTAGTAGAAGTAAGTAGTAGTAGTAGTGCATGTAGTAGTTAGTAGTAGTAGAAGTAGTAGTAGTAGTAGTAGTAGTAGTAGTAGTAGTAGAAGTAGTAGTAGTAAGTAGTGCATGTTAGTAGTAGTAGTAGTAGAAGTAGTAGTAGTAGTAGTAGTAGTAGTAGTAGTAGTAGAAGTAGTAGTAGTAGTAGTGCATGTAGTAGTAGTAGTAGTAGTAGAAGTAGTAGTAGTAGTAGTAGTAGTAGTAGTAGTAGTAGTAAGTAGTAGTAGTAGTAGTGCATGTAGTAGTAGTAGTAGTAGTAGTAGTAGTAGTAGTAGTAGTGGTAGTAGTAGTAGTAGTGCATGTAGTAGTAGTAGTAGTAGAAGTAGTAGTAGTAGTAGTAGTAGTAGTAGTAGTAGTAGTAGTAGTAGTAGTAGTAGTAGTAGTAGTAGTAGTAGAAGTAGTAGTAGTAGAAGTAGTAGTAGTGCATGTAGTTGTAGTAGTAGTAGTAGTAGTAGTAGTAGAAGTAGTAGTAGTAGTAGTAGTAGTAGTAGTAGTAGTAGTAGTAGTAGTAGTAGTAGTAGTAGTAGTAGTAGTAGTAGTAGTAGTAGTAGTAGTAGTAGTAGTAGTAGTAGTAGTAGTAGTAGTAGTAGTAGTGTAGTAGTAGTAGTCAGTAGTAGTAGTAGTAGAAGTAAGTAGTGTAGTAGTAGTAGTAGTAGTAGTAGTAAGTAGTAGTAGTAGTAGTAGTAGTAGTAGTAGTAGTAGTAGTAAGTAGTAGTAGTAGTAGTAGTAGTAGTAGTAGTAGTAGTAGTAGTAGTAGTAGTCGTCGTAGTAGTAGTAGTAGTAGTAGATAGTAGTAGTAGTAGTAGTAGTAGTAGTAGTAGTAGTAGTAGTAGTAGTAGTAGTAGAACTAGTAGTAGTAGTAGTAGTAGTAGTAGTAGAGTAGTAGTAGTCGTTAGTAGTAGTAGTAGTAGTAGTAGTAGATAGTAGTAGTAGTAGTGTAGTAGTAGTAGTAGTAGTAGTAGTAGTAGTAGTAGTAGTAGTCGTAGTATAATGTAGTAGTCAGTAGTAGTAGTAGTAGTAGTAGTAGTAGAGTAGTAGTAGTAGTAGTAAGTAGTAGTAGGTAGTAGTAGTAGTAGTAGTAGTAGTAGTAGTAGTAGTAGTAGTAGTAGTGTAGTAGTAGTAGTAGTAGTAGTAGTTGTAGTAGTAGAAGAAGAAGTAGGAGTAGATTTCTATAGATCGTACGCAGTACCACATTATTTCAGTACACTGGGCGGCGACCACTCAGTAACATTCACCGATGTACGTTAATTAATTCCGACCAAGTTCAGACATTTCTCGTCTACCGCTAATCATCGACAAGGAAAGCGGGGAAGGCGCATCAATCATCAACTAATGACCTGACCTAATGGATAATGCTGTAAGGTCGACGCGCTCGTCATTGATGCCTTAAGATACAACAGATATAGAAAAATTAACCATATCAATTGAAATAATTAGTAGTTTGCATCTTTGCTTAATCAATAGCGTATATGGTGTAAAAACGATGTTCTTAATGTTTGAAACGAATAATATTTATGCAATCGAAATCCGAGTTCGATTATTAAGTTTACTTACATTACACATAATATCAAAGTCAAACCTCCAGCAATCAACAGGAATACATTCGGCAATGATTATCAGTGTTTCTACCAATGTTTAATTTTCTTGGAGATAACATGTCGCGCTAGAGGTCAAGTCGTCGTGACATTATCTACTTGCTCACCGGTCGAGCGGCGTTCCATATCACACCTAGCGGCATATGATCTGCCAGGTTGCGGTGTGAGGTCAAGATGAAAGATAGGTTCTTACATTTCATAAGTCCATGAAGTAAAGATTGGTATAAAAAAGCAACGATACAACCTACACGGCACTGCAGGGGAAACGCAACATTTTTTCTCCAACGCCAATGTGCGTTCGCTTTTTTATCAAACCCAAAGCGCGTTGCAGTGTTAAAATATACGTGAATAAACGGAACGCACTTTCGAAGAACTTAATAAATCCGCATATCGTTATTCTATCCTCCTCCACCTCCTCATCATCATCCCCCTCCTCCTCCTCTTCCATCTCGTCGTCGTCATCGTCATCGTCATCATCAACATCTGGACGAAAACATAGGATAAAACCCACAATATTAAAACATATTAAAATTAAGACTTTCGTCCCATTATGTTAAAAATTGAATCTGGGAGAGATAGAAATGTTCCTTAAACAAACTTAAATGTAGTATGTAGCTCAAATGATAACATTTTGTAATGGTATTTTCTTTTTATACTGATATTAGAAAAATGGATATTGACAAATCCTATTATAACCGACCTAGTATGCATTGAATGCAAACGTGGAGTACCGATAATGCTATAATGGCCTAAATGCATTTTTAACACCTTATTGTATACTATTTTGGTCACTTTCGCATTACTATGCATGTGCTTATTGCCTATATATTGTCAGTTTTGTATTTATAACGGTGACCTGGAATTGTTAAAGTTATATGAATTAAACTTTCTGTTCTATTATGATGTGTTCTGTATTAATACGACATAACTGAAAGATACGGTATATCGATGACATCAAACGCCTATACTGTATAGTAGTCATATGCGTTTTCGTACAAGCATCGTAGAAATGTAGAAACGTCCACACCAATTTTATATAGATTACTAGTGTTTGTAAGTTATATCAGACAGCTCACAATTATACCTGAGGCATTTAAACGACTTCAAAAACGTGAGATATCTCCGGTATTACCGAATACTGTACTCGGAGGCTCTGAGCCCACATCGTATGGCTTTTTATGTCCCCCACTATAGTAGTGGGGGACATATTGTTTTTGCCCTGTCTGTTGGTTGGTTGGTCTGTTGATCTGTTGGTTTGTTTGCGCCAACTTTAACATTTGCAATAACTTTTGCAATATTGAAGATAGCAACTTGATATTTGGCAGGCATATATATCTCATGGAGCTGCACATTTTGAGTGGTGAAAGGTCAAGGTCAAGGTCATCCTTCAAGGTCAAATGTCAAATATATGGGTCAAAATCGCTCATTTAATGTACACTTTTGCAGTATTTCAATATTCAAGATAGCAACTTGATATTTGGCATGCATGTGTATCTCATGGAGCTGCACATTTTGAGTGGTGAAAGGTCAAGGTCAAGGTCATCCTTCAAGGTCAGAGGTCAAATATATGTGGCCCAAATCGCTCATTTTATGAGTACTTTTGCAATATTGAAGATAGGAACTTGATATTTGGCATGCATGTGTATCTCATGGAGCTGCACATTTTGAGTGGTGAAAGGTCAAGGTCAAGGTCATCCTTCAAGATCAGAGGTCAAATATATGTGGCCCAAATCGCTTATTTTATGAATACTTTTGCAATATTGAAGATAGCACGTTGATATTTGGCATGCATGTGTATCTCATGGAGCTGCATATTTTGAGTGGTGAAAGGTCAAGGTCATCCTTCAAGATCAAATATATGGGTCAAAATTGCTCATGTAATGTCACTTCTGCAATATTGAAGCTAGAAATTTTATATTTGAAATGCATGTGTATCTCGTGGAGCTGCACATTTTGAGTGGTGAAGGGTCAAGGTCAAGGTCATCCTTCAAGGTCAAACGTCATATAGGGGGACATTGTGTTTCACAAACACATCTTGTTGTTTTTGTGTTTGCTTAATGTGAAGTAGCGAACGACACAATATGGAGTTTGATTTTACTAATATCCATGTTTTGCAAGTGCATGATATGAACCAGTGCGGGAATATTCGTCATTTCAAATGACCATTCTAGTTCTTTTTGCTTTCTTTTATAAATATTAAAGACTATACTAAATTTACCTGTAATATATAAGTGAATACATGTTATGACATTAACAAATTGAAAGTCTGTGAACAATTTCCTGTAACTCCTCTGCTTTGCAAATCCAGGAAAAGTAGCGGAGTCACATTTTATCCATTTAGGCGTTAATATGGCTCATTGTGAGTATTGGCACCACTCTCAATGTAACGCGCTGGCTTGCTATTTTCTGGCTTACGAAAACACTGACCGCCAACCGACGGCGAATGTACGCACCAACTGTTGTCATACCGTTATACTATAGGTCACATATGATGATATTGATGGTGATATCTGCTAATGGTATGTACAATTCGATATACTAGATCTGTAGTGTTAAGTAGTTCATATATCATTATTAAAATCACTAGTGCAACGCAAACAGTTGATTTTAAAATGTCAAACATTTTAATACCGGCAAATTGTTTTGAACTTGAATTTTCTTGTTCAATGGCTAATTACTGTGTTGTTGTGTTTTTCTTCATGATATTAATTTCCTTAATTCTGGATTTATTTCTTAACTTAAACGAATGATAATACTGTTTTAATTGGTAGTGAAGTTATATTTACGTTTTTTTAAGTGCTAGTTTTATTTGCTGGTTTATTCATGACTACCGGTAATCTGCAGTGACATACACATACATTGCGGGTTTATTCATAAGTACCGGTAATCTGCAGTGACATAAACATACATTGCGGGTTTATTCATAAGTACCGGTAATCTGCAGTGACATAAACATACATTGCGGGTTTATTCATAAGTACCGGTAATCTGCAGTGACATACACATACATTGCGGGTTTATTCATAAGTACAATTCAGTCGATCAAACTTTATGTCATGTAAGAAATTAGAGTCATTCACCGGTACACCGTACTCCTACAAGGCAATCAATTATTCTATTCGATAACAATTCATTTAAGTTACTCTGACTCATTAAATAAACATTTACTGAGTTTGAAGTAACTGCCATGTACTAACAGTGGCACTGAGTGCAATGCGTTCTGATCACAACTAATAACATGATATTAGTACAATGCGATTTATGCTTATTAAAGACTACATAGTCTATTAAAGGTTTCACAATTCGAAATTGAATAAAAAAAACGCGCATTCAATATCACGATTTGCAAGTCCATAATTTTGTCAGTATAAAGAGTGCGGATTATTATTTGTTTAATGTCCAATAATGGGTAAACCATTATGATTAAATCTAGCTGCCCATAGGCTTTCACTACAAACCCTTAGCTTATTTGTACTTGTCAGTTATTGGGAACATTACGCCCCAGCAACCAGTATATTTCCTCGGCTAAAATATGTTCCTCCTTTGCTCGAAGTTAAATACTGAGTACAGTTGAACACGGGCTACATGACCGGATAGGCTAGCTCAATTGGTAGAGGGCTGGTCCGAGCATCGCGGTTTGGTTCCACAATTTGTGGGGATAGGTCACGAAATGCTTTCTACGGCCTCTCTTCCCCTATCTCAGATAAAAGTTTGGCAGTTATTGGTTCCTTGTGTAAGTGTGGGCGCTTAGTAAGGGTAAATCAACAATCGCTGGAAAAGAGCGACTTGGTTTAAGTGACCTACGCGATATGACTGAAATTATGTTAAAAACGGCGAAAATCACAAGTAAACTAAACAAACACAACTAACCAGATTTCTAGCAAATAAATAAATACCGTCATAGTGATGCTGCTGATTCTGGTCACAAAGACGATGACGATGTATTGCACAGCAAAAATCGCAGATGAAAGAATAGTTTCCACAAAAAACACCTATTATGGGAATCATATTATTGTGAATAAAGTTTATTAATTGAATTGGTTTGTCATTTTGATTTTCCATGAATTATGTAGAAATACAGTTGTTATGAGGGGAACACGATACAGTAATGACACGTTGATCTAGTTAGGCGTTAAACACACATGTAAAGTCTGTTTCCGTCCTTCCATTCATTCGAGACGTATGCATGTGGTAAAACATCTCTAGTTGCCGAATAAGTCCCTCAGTGTCTTAATTGCATTAGGGTTATGAATTAAGAAGTTCTTTTTTTTTCATTTGTTTAGAGGTCCATTCTTCCGTCCGTAAATCTGGTTTTATTGTGCCCTTCGTTACTCGAAAATATCGTTGCTAGAGTGATTAAACTTGATTAAACAATGGTTTACCATCAATTGGATGTTTTCTTTAATTGCGAAGTTTTGAGAAACACTGGCATGTGGGTGTCCGGACACATGTCTAGTTCAACTATTAAATCTGTGTTATCTTTGATTTTGTGTTATACGAAGTCAGCTTATGTAACGTTATTGCCATTTAATCCTTTTATCACCAGCAACAGGTGTTCTTAATTTCACATTCAACCAAAATCATTTAAATTATATGTTGTCTGCAAATAAAATCTGCATTCCTCGTGATCTAAGACATGATACCTCCAGCAAATGTAATTATTTATCCGCGTTAAATGCAATCACAATCAGTGATAATGACTTTTTCGTTTGCCAGCAACAGGTAATATGAACGCATCTATGAAGATAATCAGCATCATTTCCGTATTATGTCTGATTCCAGTAGTGTATACATTCTACGAAATGTGTAAAATCTGTTTTACTAGCGTGTATCATACCAATCAAAATACTTTGTGTCTGGAAAAATCAGCCGTAAAATCATCACATAACGTTCACATCAGATGCGTTTTTTTAAGGGTACGATCATTAATGATTTTAAAATGAGTGTTTGAGCATGGTATGCGCACATTTGAATGAATTTTCATATCAGATTGTTATATTTTACATTCATTTGCAGTAATGACGTTTAACTGCCTAGATCAAACCGAGATGGACTCTCATTCATTCCTTAAACGCTTAACCGAATTATACTTTAAAAAAACTTTTGCCTATGATATTCTCGGGACGAGTTCCAAACATAACTTTAATTCCGGTATGTATCATTCAAATGAAAACACTGATGAATCTTCATCATTTACTCATTCTGTTGTACCTTAAAAAGAAATATCAGGCAAGTCCTACGCATGCGAAAGTCATTTATTTGTTTGTTTTATAATATAAAACAATTATTTACCGGACGCGATTTTATGCCATGATATCACAGCCGACATACCTAAATGAGTCTGACATGGGATGTTTCAAGGCAGACCATTTAGCACCAACACATGGCAAAGTTCATGGTGACCTCATTCGACTGCCCATATAGCGATTATATACTGGTAGGTGTCAAAATAAGGAGAAAACGTGGTTTATCTTCACTAAAATATCGACAAATGGGGTAGATCGGTAGGTCTGCCATGGGGTAGCTCGGTAGGTCTGCCAAACTGTGTTTAAGCTCAACTAAGAACAATGAGGTCAGGGTAAGCTTTTTCGCGATCGTCCTTTTTTTCGTCGTTTGTCGTCAACGCTTGCCTTGTAAACACAATGGAGACAATACACCTAATCTTTATGACATTAATAAAACATTTTTCTGAATGTTTTTCGACTATGTTCGAAACTCGATGACGAGAATTTAAAAAAAACTATGTCCTGGGCAAATTTAAACAAAAGGCGCGTTGTCCATCATAATGCCCATTCTTTTTGAAACTTGAATCGGAAAATTTTCCGCAGTAATATTTCGGCTATGTTTAAAACTAGGTTAGGTGGCGTTTAGGACTTTGTCAAACGGTCAAATTATAAAAAAGCTTCAAAGACTCTATATGCTATATTCATTGTCTAATCTTTAAGAAACTTAGTATAAACATTGGACCCAACGATATCTCACCCGAGTATTAAACATGTAACGTGTGGTGGAAATTAACGTCAATCCCTAGGTCAAATTTAAGAAAACGCCCGTGAACACTCTAGATGACAATTTATTGACCGATCTTAATGAAGTTTGGTTTTAATATTTATTCCAAGTATATCTCAGCCGACTTCGAAACTGGATTATTTGGGTTCAACAGCAAGGACTCAGAAAATATTTAAAAAAAAGTGTAGTATCTGGGCTGAGTTGAAAAATGAATGCGTTTGTTTAAACTATGGCAGTTTTTTGGGGCAGTTTTCCTTTCAAGTATGTCATGAAACCTTGTGAACACTACCTGTGGAGAACTGTTAAGTTACTTTAGGTCTCAGGTGAGCGCCATAGTGCGTTTGGTACGTCTTGTCGTAAGATTTTTTTTTCACTGAAAACAAGTTATTTCGCACTTTCATACTGCTGGTAAATGAAAACATCTTCTCAATATCTTTGATCCATATTGTAACTTTGATTCTAGCTTGCACTTTGTTCACACTGATATTACATCTCACAGGTAATCTACGACGACTACCAGGCGGACGCTCCGGTAACAATGTCAACGGAAGAGGTATGTCCGCCGGCCCTTCTGGGAGCCGACGATTACGAGGCCTGCAACGTTACCGCGTGCAGCAGTGACGTAGAATGTAGCGCGGACTTCAGGTGTTGTTACAATGGCTGCGTGTTCACCTGCGTCCCGGAAGTGAAACCCGCCGCTCGTGAGTGAACAAATTTAACTACAAATCTTTTGATACTTTTATCAAAAAGCGGTAAAAGTGACATGCTCGCATATATGTTTTTTTTTTAAATGTCATTTAACGTTTTTACATAAACACTAAACTATTCTGGTTAATTTAAAATATTTAAAAATATCAAGGAAAAACAGTTTAGAAACCCGGGTCATATTCGCTACAACAGATCCTTGTTCTCATTGAAGAGTCTTATTTCTCTTGTTTAAATATTATGTACTTTACAGTTGAACTCTCTTACATTTTTTGCACAATTTTTATGTGTATGTTCGGACAGGTTTTTTTTAAAGTGCAGTCCGAACGGTCTAATCAGGGACTTTCCGTCAAAACTCGATTTTCTTTTAGTAGAGACATCCTTTAATCGAACAATTCCATCGAAGCGGAAATTGTCGTTCCAGATTCGCATGTGCGGACTGCGCAGGCATATCTGGGACGACACTTTACGCACACGCATTGAACCCCGTTTTACCAGAGCGAGGCTAAAGTAGTTTAAATATTTAACATTTCAGTTTTGGATTGGAAGAAGGAACCCCGGCGGTCTCGATCAGGTTTGTTGGAAAGAACCATTGAAATCAGTGTAATGCAAACAATAACGCCATTGGTACGAACATAGAACGACAAATGTTTTGAATAAAATACGATTTATCGAAAATGATATATGCATGTTGATGTTTTTTTGTGTGTGACGGAATAAGTAGTTTTAATGTCACATGCTTTACATTTTACACACTGTTTAATGCGTATTGTACTTTTTTTTGTTAAGGTCAGAAACAACCCATAGCGTTTGTAAGTTGTCTTTCTTTACATGGCTTTTGTTTGATAATGCCACGAATGCAGAAATGATGAGTGTTTAAAGGCGGAAACTATAAGTCGGCGAATGTTTCGACTGCCCAGTTTTTACCGTTATTATATATTTTCATTACAGGAATCTCGTGGCTAATAGAGGGGAAGCCATCATTGGACGTTGGAGGTATATGTTCTTGCTTTAACTCTTTCAGGGCTGGAACCGAATTTTGAAGGCCTTTGCAAACAGTTTGAATCCAGATGAGACGCCACAGAACGTGGCGTCTCATCAGGATCTAAACTGTTTGCTATTCTGATAGTATTCTTTGAAAAAAAATCGAAGAATATGCTAATTTTAGAAATTCAACAGACGACCTTTTAGCAGACGCAAAATTTCCCAGCATGCAAAGGGTTAATTATGTGCTGTTAACTGCTTATTCATGCAGAATTATACAACCAAGTCTTCTAGTGCATCGTTCATTTGTCAATCAAACTTAAAATAAAAACAAGCACACATGCGATAATTTCCTGGTGAAATAACAGCTCAAACTATAAAGTTAAAAGACCATACTCCGCAATATTTGTTTGTACCAGAAAAGCAGCACTATAACATTTATGCGTTTCTCTGAAGTTTCGTTAATATGTTTAAGTGAAACCGTGTGTTCGAAATCATGCGAGATGCAAAAACGCGACGGTAACAAAACAGCAATTGAGAGAAAATGTTTGTTCAAATACGAATGATTTTTACTTTGTGCGTTACCCACTTGGATCATAACGATTTTAACGTATCGGCGGTTACTGCACACTGCATCAAAACCCGGTGTAGCCCGTCATGGTAAATGAATTATTACCAACGCGTTAATTATTTGAGACTTTTATTTCTAAGCTGAACCACGTGGCTGTCTGGGAATTTCAGAAGTTAATCAATTTTGTGAGTGTTCCTTTTTTAATTCGCCAGTCTTCGTCCAGATTTGAGACCACATGCAGTCTGATATTATAAGCTTTGTACATCCATCAGTAAATTTAGTTTAAATGAAGACCGACAGCTGATGTCAAGCAACACGTTTTAACGGTGGTATGTTTTATCACAATAAAAGTCTAACATTAAAGAGACATTTTCCCATGTTGGTAAATTGAAAAAAAAATGAAAAAAAAAAGAAGATTTTTTTTAGATTTGCAAATTTTCGTTTTATTCATGGTATTTGCGAGGAAACGGTTATAGTGAACATTTACCATGCTAATTAATATCCATGATATGCATCTTTTGACGATTTAAAAACCGGAACAAACGCAAAACGATTGAATAATTTGAAGAGTTCTGTTGTTATCGGTATGTTTTGTGATAAAACGAGGATTGCATATACAAAGTATAAAATACATTAATAACTATGAACACGGATGGCTGAGTGGTTTATGTGTTAGATTTTCACTCCACGGATCAGTGTTTCGAGCCCTGTTAAGGATTACTTTTTTCTTTCTTTAATTCTTTTCGTGTTTAATACTTGTGCTATAAAGTTTCAATGTTGTTATTTATCAATTTCAAGCATTTAATGAAACACTTCAATACAGGCCAAATCTGTGAAAAGGTCTCTTTAACCGTAGTTGGTTGAATCAAATGAAAACTGTTTTATATAACGTAGGTGTGCAAATAAACAGAGGAAGCTTTTGCAACTGTATGTGTGTTATATATATTTATATATTAAGTAGTCGTTTCTACGTGAAAAATATAGTATAGAAACAAATGTACACGATAAAAAGAAAATTAATTATGCGTGGTCTATGTAAGCTTTTAGAACGTTATCCACACTTAAATAACGCTATATATGCTAAACAATTCATTGTGTCATAGTAAAATAAAATTTAGTATTATAAACTTATTCTCAACAAACTTAAGTTACAGCGAAAAAAGGTTCCGAACACGTACATAATACATAAAATTATAACTTATGTGCACAACTCTAAACCCGCACAAAATCTGACTGGTTCCGAGCATGTTTTCAATCACTGTCGCATACATGCCATTGTGTTCACATCAAATATAGTTTGAATAATGTTCCTATACATTTTGAATACAAACTATAAAGCTATAAAAATTATATATACAATGGCATTAAGTAGAACATAACCATGCTTTTAATGAAATTAGAAACAAGTTGCAAAGCTGTTATCATTCTAGATTGTTTGGAAGGATTTGACTTGTGACTGCTGTTGACCCATACGGGTTGCACCCACCGAGGTGTTTGTCTGAGTTCAGTCATGTGAACCCCGCGTTTCACTGCAGGAGAGCCGTGCAGCACGACGCCACCTGACCCGGACGAGGACCCGCTGCTCTGCCCCCATGGGTACTTCTGTCACGTGACCGACAGCGCCAAGCCGCATCGAGGCATTCCGAACAGCGGATACTGTGTGAAACAGACCGACGGACAGTGTAAACAATTACAATTATTTTGCTAACCGAAATCATATACTTCCATTATATTTAGTTCAGTTGAGAATGCGGTGACGAAAGCTTCTATACTGTTTATTTACTGGTGTGATATTTTCCCGGGGATATTTACTTTTTCGTTTCTGTATGCAATGTGAAACTATTTAAATAATTAAGATTCAAGTACATATTATACCTTCCATCAATCTTACAAGCGTTTTTTTGTATTTTATATAATTATACGCAGTCCGTCGTTAACTAACATTAATTTTGATATATTTTGTCTTATGTTCGGCAGATTCTCAGAAGAATGAAGAAATCGTTATAACAGCGGGTCTAAAACAGCCAAATACATGCACCATCGACAATATACGACTTCTCGAGGGGGCGAGTATACGGCTGCACCGGAAAACATGGCAAGTGTACAAGGCTCATACATATATTTATGAACGAGCCTCGTTCTGGGAAAAATGGACATAATGCATGTGCGCAAGTGTGCGTTATTTTAATTTTAGGTTCTTTGCCATGCATGTTTTTGTACGGGTTTTTAAGTATCTACTTTGCTTATTGCACGCTTGAAGTTATTTGTTGAAATAGTGCTTCAAAGATTTGGTATGACATGATACGCATCAACTGGACAATACGAAAGGTCGCAAAATGAAGAAAGGGAGAACAGAAACCCCGGCACTCCGGACCATATTTATACGACTCATTGACTCAGCCAATTAAGTGGCTAGTGTCTTTTTAAATACATCTTTTGAAATTAGCCTCGTTTTCGTCAACAATATGGACGTAACTTATCGAAATATACCAAATTATGCCATGGTTTAGTTTAACGTTTTCTTTTTTTAGATGCGCGTTATTAATTAAATGATGATAACTCAATAAGAAATAATATTTGCAGTATCATTTTCCCAACAGTTTTATTTCGCTTATAGTTCATACGCGTACTTTTATGTTGGAATATGTGAAAGTATCATAATAGCCAAGTCGTTAATCTGTAAACAGCTCTATTTAAATAATTATACACAGCAAAATAAATGCTTTATTTACAGCCGCTGTAAGCGTGGATACCTGTCTTGTAAAAGGATTAAAAGAAAGAATAGCGTCGATGTAAAACCGACATCCAGATCACGGTCGAGTAAAAAACGAGGTAACAAAACAGAACTTACAAATATATTTATATGAATTCAAAAAATGTACATCGAGCTTTTTTCTCGGTTTTTTAAGCCATCCACTTCCAGCTACAAGTAAATATATCATATTAAGATGTTGAGTTCAGCACATTAATGAACTTATTAAACATAAATAAAAATAAAGTGTAGTGTAAGTGTATGACTTTTGTTTTGTTTCAGATAAGAAGAACGATAAACGCAGGAGGAATAATTCATGATGCTGTAGAGATACATGCACTCCAGTTTATCTTACACGGTGTTTAACTGCAAGCAACAAGCCGCAATGTGCTACAACCAAATAGATGTTATGAAAAACTTTTTTAAAACATGACAGATATGTTGATATTATTGATGTGAAAAATACTAAGTAGAAAGAGTCAAGTTTAAAGCTTCCGTATTTGACATTCTCAATGAAAATACGACTTTTAAAGCGTATCTTTTAATAAGTCAGTTGTAATATGTGATCTGTAATTGTGCAAGTTATGCTTGTGGGTAACTGCTGCTTATTGAAATACATGAATTATTATTTCGTTGACAATCATGTCTATATATGCAAAACAAATACGTTGAATAGGCACGGACCACGAGGTACTCTATCTGGCAGAAAAACGTATATATGTTGTAGTATGACATACTCATATGGCGGTTCTAGTACTTGGTTGTACATTAATCGATGATCTTCTACGCCTTGAACATGTTTCTACGTGACGCTAACTTTTGGAACCGGAAAACCTTATTAATATTTTGTTCATCGAAGGTTTACTTAGTAGCAATCAATTCTTCAAAGTGATTGTAAACGGAAATTCATGCAATTTCGAAACAGTCTGCCCCTATATATTTACGAAGACATTAGACTATAAATTTGATATGAAAGATGTCTGGCATAGCCAATAAGTCCACATAAATCATTCTTATCTACTATTATTTAAGCGTGCATCTCTACTCACGATATAATACACACCCGCGAACTCTTTGGAGGATTTATTACAATAATTATTTGTTTTTAGTAAAACATTTTTTATTTACAAGTCTGTTTTTTCCTTTTGTCAGAGCATTATAAACGTTCCCAGAATAAAATTAAAAGCAATCAGCAAAACACTAGTACACGGATCAT
The DNA here is from genome assembly GCF_020536995.1 of Dreissena polymorpha. Lineage (NCBI taxonomy): Eukaryota > Metazoa > Mollusca > Bivalvia > Myida > Dreissenidae > Dreissena > Dreissena polymorpha. Next base: position 103,411,940 of record NC_068359.1, read on the forward strand.
TATTCAGCATAGCAAATCAGGTTGAGACAAGATTTCATTACTAACCATAATTTAAAATGGCAAAGGTACCGCAAGTATTTTCTATATTGTGTGTTTGTAGAAATCAGCGCATCTATCTGTCCATGGTAGAACGATAACACCAACGTGAATAATGTTAATATTCTTCTGGTAGTTCGATAAGTATAATTACATCTCTATTGCATTATCTTATAAAAAGCTAATCGCAGTGCGTACTACTGTAATAAACATTAACAAAAACTTCGACAGGTTTTATTCTAATAACCCAAAAACTGCACACGATATGCCATTTCAAAAGTAAACAGCTGATTGATATTAAATCTCCTGTCTAGCCAATTGAAACACTGTGTCAATGTGATTAACGTTCGCAATTCACATAATCAATAGGTTTTTTAGCCTTATGAAATTTGATAAAATACTACCGTATATCGTCATAAAACTAATTTTGCCGTCGTAGAATCTTAACAAAACATCACTTGTTCGGTTTTGATGTCCGCATATTGATGAATACAGCGTATTTCTTAAATTCTTACGCGTCTTAACCGATTATTTATTTTTACACTAACAAGTATTGCACCTTAGTTATTGCGGTGCCAAAAGGTATAAACTATCCGTCCACAGTTACACTTTATTGCAGAGTCGTTATTATTTTCACGTTTTTTTTGCAGTTTTATGTCGGGACGTAGCAGCGAAGCAAAACGTAATTTTCGTTAAAAAATAAACTCAAATGAATAGAGAAATGTAAGCAGAATTCTTTGGTGTACGTGGAACCTCGTGCACTTTTTCGGCGTAGCTATTTAAACCAGCGATTCACCTAAGCTGACCTTTGTAAGCGTCCAATGAATTGAAATATAAAATTTCCCACCGGTAAGCCTGAAACTTTTCGAAATAGAAAACGTGGAATCTTTTATTAACAGTTTTTGCATTTGCACTAAAATGTTATTTAATTAACTTTCTAATTTTTGGAAGTATATGGTATGAAAAGAGATACTACATTGCGTTTTGCAACGATGTCAACTGCGTGTTTAGCATGAAATAATTTTATCTCTAACGAAAAGGCTTGATAGATCCTCGTAAATTATAGATCATGAAAGTAGTGTTGTTCCATATACTGATATACGCTATATTTATACTTTAGCATTAGAATTCCCAGGTACGTTTCAGTATATTTCCGTACCCGGGGTACATTCAAATATACTTAAGAGTACCGGTACATGGGGTAAATTTAAGTAGTACCCGAGTCGACAATGACCATTCGAGCGCTGTTAAGTGTGCACTAATTTAATTGCAAACATACATATCCAAGCTTTAATTGCAAATTATATGTGGAAGAAACAACACAATCCACCTTAAAGTAGTATTAAGAATCAACGATATAAATGATTTTTTCTAAATAATCTTTAACAGGGTTTGAGAATTTTCGAGAATTGGAGTGAGATCATGATTACCAGTAAGAAAATCACGGGTCACTAGAAAGAAACAAACATGAATCTGAACCACATTTTTAATGACTAACACGTTTTGATGACTAACAAGTTAACATGTAAAATTCATAAACTAGGTATTTAAATGAATGTATTATTTTCAAAAGAAGCATACTATTTAACAAGAATCACAGACATATTTAAACAAATGGGTTAAAAAAATATGCATGGGTATATCATAAATATAAATTTGTAGCAACCCTGAAGTATAATGTTCTTATAGTTAAATGTCTTAACAATAAGGCTTCATTGGACAAAATATATAATATTGTATAATATGTCTATATATAAACTCAACAAATGATATATGAATATTCAATATCACAGCTCAAATTTCAACGTATAATATGTCAATAAAACCCCACTAACAAAAAATGCACACTTGTACACGAAATCTGACCAAAAATGATATCACTGAAGTCAGGAAAGGTTACAAGTGGGACCTTTAATACATGAAACTTATTTCTGCATCACATCAAACGAAACAACGCACATTTGTACCCAATGGAATTAAACTCTGAGAGTCATTAATCATTAACAGGATAAAATGGAAAAAGCCCAAATTTGTTTACACAGTAACACAACCAATAACATTTATATCAACATTTCTTTTATGAAATCAAAAAGTAAAAAAATGTTGTTCACAACCAGAACACAATCAGTAGCTCCAATATCCCTCACTCCTCAATAAGATCGAAAGGGTCGCTGTCATTTCCATCATCTGGCACCGTTGTGGGTATCTCATTGTGTACAACTATGGGCACATACAGGTCACTCCTCTCTCGCAGCTTGCTGTCCCCTGTATTGTCATCATACATGGACTCGTCATCTAGATCTAATTCACTGTCTGAATCTTTACGGAAATTCATTTCTTGAAGTTGTACTGGGGTTGTTACCTTCTCTAGTGTCTGTAAACCAAAGAGATCCATTTCATCTTCATCATCAATGTTTTCCTCTGAATCTTGAGTAACATTGGTAAATTCATCACATTTTCCTTGTACCAATTCTTTTTCAGATGATACTTCCATTTTTTTGGAAGTCACATTTTCACTGACTGTGGACGTTTTCTCTTTGTTTTCTGTTCTATCCTCTTCGGCAGCTTTAATGTTCATTGAGCTTAACTCAGATTGATCAAAAACACAACTTTGAGGCTCAGCTTTTTTATTTAAAGACGTCTTCTTTGTTCCAGTTGATGACTTTTTCTTGGAATTAACAACTTTATTTGTAGTGCTTTCAGAAGTTAACACTGCAGGAGCTTCACTTTCACTTTCATGATCCATTTCCATTGTAAATATTTCGGGGTCAAACTTGATTTTCTTTGCAGGACTTTTTTCTTTTACTCTGTCATCAGAATTAAAATTACTTACATGGTCACAGCCATCACTGTCACTATCATTTTCATTTTCTGCTTTCTTCGGGCTTGACATTTTTGCTTTCTTTGATTCTGCATTCATATTTCTACCTAAATGAGGATTATCTCAATTGAATACAAAAATCATAGTTGCCACAGTAATGTTGATTAATAGTACTAAATATATATTCGTAAATTTACAATAGACCAAACACGACATGAGACTTTTAAATGTGATCTTGACCATCAGGGTTGTTACAAATGACATTTTGTCTTTTGCTAGCTTACACATGTGCCAAGTTAAACACATAAATAATCAAGATACGACCAAAGTTATGGCTTTGACAGGAATGCTAAAGCTGTTTTATATGCAAATTTGACATTTTAGCTCTAAGTGCAACCTATACCTTTAAGGTTTATTTTTAACACACTACATGTTGTTTTACAGGGTGCAGAATCAACGGGGTTTCCTGGGGTTTACACATGGGCTGCATAGAATGTAAACACACCGTTAAGAACTACATCTGCAAAAATCTCTAGTGCATAAAATACAGTTTTTCTTGCAGTTTGTGCTGATATCTTGAGGTATAAGGATAAATCCTTTAATACGTCAGAAATCGTTTACAAAATTTCACGTTGCAATGAATGCAGTAGATACCGAATTTTTGAACAAGAACACTGGCTTATTAAATAAAGTAATTCCTATTTCACATTGCCATAAGCAGCATACAAATCAGTGTTTTATGTATTAGTTGACTAGTTGAAATTCTTTAGAAAAAAAATTTTAACAAGCAAATTTGTTGAATTGATATCCCCCGCAAATATGCTTCTGGACACAAAAGTACTATATTTGACACTAAAAAAAGCATTTTTTTTAAGAAACAAAGGGCTATAATTCTGTTATTTACAGATGGTGAACAATGAAATTTGGCGTGCATTCTCCTCTTATCCATATATATACTCATACCAAGTTTCAATGAAATCCGCCAAAGCATTTCCAAGATATGGCTCCGGACGGACGGAAGGACAGACAACGCCAAAACAATATCCCTCGCCTATGGCGGGGGATAAAAAGTTATTTGAAATAAATAACCAATTACTGTCATGTATACATCCATTAAAGTTAAAAGGGGGAACCCCACAAAGGCAAGTGATGCTGCACCCTGTTTATGATGGTATTAATTTGACTTTATGTTTTGGGATTTAACCCAGTCTCACTATGGTCATTATTGTTGACAAGTTATCTGGAATTCTATACATGCTGACAATGAATTCTGACATTTCCTTTCACCTATTGACCTGTGTGCAACATGCCACTTCAAACTATTTGATTGATTTCTTTAATCAACCTTGAATTGTGATATTTAACTTAACTTGGTTCTTGTAAAGGAACAACACATCACCATGTTTCAAACATTTGCCAAGTTATTTGATAATTCAACGATTCTAACCCCCATGCATATTGTAGAAAGTATATAGGATGAACTGTTAAAATAAAATCTTAACATTGGTCAGTGATCTTGACCTTTGATCTGGTTTTGCACTCTCACCATGCTCATCATTTCTGTCATATTATTTGTCAGAGTAACCATTCATGCCTGACAAAGTTATCAGTTGGACAGTCTTTAAGGCTCGTTTCTATCAACTAAACCTTTTATCACTAATTGTGACATGGAATTGAACCTAGGAACCTCATTCTTACTTGAGACACATAATGTCACAGTCCTTTAATATTGATCCATGCTGGACAAAATAATGCTCTTGAAAAGCTTTTCACACAGACAAAGTGCTCGCTCGAAGGGGGCATTACCATAATATGTATGTATTCTGTTCTTCAAACATGCAGATAATATAATCCAATCATTTCATATAAACAATATCAGTCTTTAAAACACTGACTTTTTTTACAGTTTACAATAACCAATACTAAAACAATTAAAGTGTATGAAAATCTATGATAATGCATACCCCCCCCCCCCTGGTAACATCATATTTAAGTATTTAAGTTTGGATCACCTAAATCATTCTGATGTACCTGTTTGCCTTCTTTTTCTCTCAACTACAACAAGCTCATTGGGGGCAAACTCAGGATCTGTAAAAACAACATACCAATGATTTGGCTTTGAAAGTAAATAAACACTCAAAATAAGTATAAATTGGTACATGGGTAAATATTGATAAAAACATAATGGTCCAAACCACACCTTTATACCCCACCATGACTTTTTGACCTTTAAATATGATCCTGAAATAGAAAAATGTGAATTAGGGTAAAAGCCATCTGCACATTATATAGAAAACCCTAAAATTTGGACCAAACTGAAAGAAAATCCTTCAATTGGTAATACAAGCATGGGGAAGGTGGATTGGAAAAAAAAAATGGACAAATAGTCAGATTCAGAGTATTCATATAACCCTCTCCCAATTCAGAGCAGTGTATTAATCAACATAACAAGAGGGCCTGAAAGGCCCAAAGTCGCTCACCTGAGATAACAAGATATTATTGGGACAAATCTTCTGACCAAGCTTCATGATGATCGGAAAATAAATGTGACCTCTAGAGTGTTAACAAGATTTTACTATAGCCATATATAGCCATATAAGGAAAAATGCCCTGCCCCTTGGCAGCCATGTTTTTCAAGCAAACGTAACCATTTTCGAACTCATCCAAGATATCAATAAGACAAATCTTCTTACCAAATTTCATGAAGATTGGACAATAAATGTGGCCTCTAGAGTGTTAACAAGATTTTACTATAGCCATATAAGGAAAAATGCCCCTTTCCCTGGTGGCCATGTTTTTCAACCACCGGCATCATTTTCGAACTCGTCCAAGATATTATTGGGACGAATCTTCTGATCAAGTTTCATGGAGATTGGACAATAAATGTGGCCTCTAGAGTGTTAACAAAATTTGCTATAGTCATTATATAGCCATATAAGGAAAAATGCCCCGCCCCTTGGCAGCCATGTTTTTCAAGCAAATGTTACCATTTTTGAACTCATCCAAGATATCATTGGGACAAATCTTCTGAGCAAGTTTCATGAAGATCGGAAAATAAATGTGGCCTCTAGAGTGTTAACAAGGTTTTACTATAGCCATATAAGGAAAAATGTCCGCCCCCTGGCGGTCATGTTTTTAAACCAACTGGCATCATTTTCGAACACGTCCAAGATATTATTGGAATGAATCTTCTGACCAAGTTTCATGAAGATCAGACAATAAATGTGGCCTCTAGAGTGTTAACAAGATTTTACTAAAGCCATATAAGGAAAAATGCCCCGCCCCTTGGCAGCCATGTTTTTCAAGCAAACGTAACCATTTTCGAACTCATCCAAGATATCATTGAGACCCATCTTCTGACCAAATTTCATGAAGATTGGACAATAAATGTGCCCTCTAGAGAGTTAACGAGGCAAATGTTCACGCCGCACAACGGACGACGGACAAAAGGCGATCACTAGCTCACCATGAGCACGTTGTGCTCAGGTGAGCTAAAAAGAGAACAATTGGTATGGTTTATACATTAGCCACTTGTTCATTTTTACGAGTTACTTAGAAATTTTACATAACCTTAAAGGGGCCTTTTCACGTTTTGGTAAATTGACAAAATGTAAAAAAGTAGTTTCAGATTCGCAAATTTTTGTTTTAGTTATGATATTTGTGAGGAAATAATTCTCCTGAACATTTACCATGCTCTAAAGTATCCATTGTATTTATCTTTTGGCGATTTGAAAACCTGAAAATTATAAAGCGTTGCAACGCAAAACGATTGAATAATTTGGAAAGTTCTGTTGTTGTCGTTATATTTTGTGAAACTACAAGGATTGTTTGAATAATTAAAAAATACATCTCCACATAGCATGAGCATGGATCCGATGGCCGAGTGGTTAAGGCTGGAGACTTTTTACTTTAGGACTCCAGGGATCAGTGGTTTGAGCCCTGTTGCGGATTACTTTTTGTTCTTCTTTTTTTTTTACTGGAGATTTAAGGTCCATGCATTGTTAAAATTCATCAAAATAAAGCATTTAATGACAAACTTCAATACATGCCCAAATCTATGAAAAGGCTCCTTTAAGGTACTGAAAATGCATATACCATCTTCAGAATCATCCAGTTGACTGTCAATGGATTCTAGCATCTCCTCCACATTATCCAGTATCTCATCAGCATTGTCCAGGACATCATCAATGGTTGTCTCGTCTAGATCTTCATTAGCTGAGAGACTAACAGTGGCAGAAGTGGTGGTTTTCTTTGCTGTTTTAGGTTTACCTGTGATTATTATTGCAAGAATGTTCGTCAATAAAACTGTTTCATATAAATTTGGAATAATTTTTAACTCTGCTGATTTCATTTTTCTATTTTATAGTTACAAAACTTATAAACTGACCTTTGAGAAGCTTGTGTTCCCATGTACCCTTGAATCTAGCTGCAAAGCCAAACAACTCTATGCGTTCCTAAAAAATATCACAGGAATTTTTTTTTAATAACATTTATGTTCGGAATTTAAATTCATACTTCAAACAATGAAATATGCTTTTGATAACATACTTATAGGTAATACACATTTGTGAACTGGTGTAACCCACCTTAAGAGTACAGCTCAAGGCCCTTAATGCATTCTTTTTGGCTGCAGCAACCTCTTTCTGGAACTTCTTTGGGATCTACAACCAATAACAATTTTATTGACCACTCTCCAGCTGGCTATCTGAGGGTCTGATCAGCTATCAGATACCATTTATCTCCAAAAATTTGCCAGACAAGCAAAGAGTGTCTTGGTGATGAAATGAGGGTTATATGTTAGAAAACTAAGTGGCCGGAGCATTCAATATTTTGGAATACAGATCCTTAAAACATAGTGCAAATATAATGCATGCATATGAATTTATTGCCTAAGGGAGACAACTGATAAGCAGACAACAAAACAGTTACAGGTTAAAATATAAATACACAATAACAAAATAATGCAACACAACATTAATATTAGCAATTGATGCATTAATTTAGTACGAACTACTGAGCACAATCAAACGCCTTTTAACTGAAAAAAATTGCCATGATAACATGTGTTTATAATGTATTGCTGTGACCATGCATATCATTATTTAATCACTTTTTTTATTTTTCAACACTGTATATTGGGTATGTTTATAAGTTAAATCGTTGTTTATTCTTTTATTATTAAATGCCATGAAGTATTCAATATATTTAATATAATGATATTTTCTCAACTAATTATGAGTCAAATTCAGCGCATTGATTACCATCATTGTAAATCATATTAATATCTCCTATATTTTGGGATATTTTCCGTTGACCGCCATGTAGGATATTTACAGCATTTTTTACATCATTCATTGAGAAGTGGGAATGACGTCATCTTAGAACAAGATAAATAGGGTAAAATGTCGTCTGGACCAAAGTCAATTTGTATCGCTTCCAGAGAGGGCTGTATAGGCTTAGACATCGACAACCAGGATATAAAATATTAAAATTACAATGATAAGGTACCAAAGTTAAATGACCTAGATATTTTATTGAAAAAATATTATTGAAATATAAATTCATTTTTATTGTTTCATGTATTAAGCGTTCATTTTTTGTGTTGTCATGGTCTGACGGCCAACAGAAGGACCCGCAGTACAATATAATATAGTAAGAAAAGGGAAATCTCAATAATACAAACAAAACATACTGTATATGAGATATCCTGGTCATCTGCAGAGAACTGCAAGACATGCTGGGCTCTCACCCAACATCTTGACACACGGTCATCAAAGAAAACCACATGATAGTGGGACTGAAAAAGTGATGATATTTGTTGTCAACACATTTGAATAAACAAATAGCTTAAATCTGCCTTCTTTTTAAAAAAACCAATCACCATGAATAATTTAATTATAATGCAATGTCAATATGTTAATTGTTAAAAAAATGTATCTTGCTATAATGCAGCCATATATCTATGATGTCATGGTAAGTTTATACTTTTTGCATCGCGTGTTTATAAGTTTTGCATGATTTTCTCGGGTTGTTATATTATTATGGTATGTTCTTGTTGAGTCGTGGGTCCTTTTTGAGTCGAGGTTATAGAGATTTCGTGATATCCCTTCATAGGACGTTCAAACATTATGCTGTTTGTAACGGAAAAATGTTTTGACACAGTCACCATAGTTTTGCTGATCGAAAATGTGACAAAAACATGTTAGTATTTTAGTTTATCATAACTTGATATGTTCATTTCAAATATATAGGATCTGGCATGATTTGTCATATCATACCATATTTTATTAAACGAGTTCAGAAAATATGGTATGATATGACGAGTGTCAGATCTTTTTTTATCACATGCTTTTAAATGAGCAAATTAAATAAATATTTAAGCAAACATAATGATTAATCCCGAATGTTGTTTACATTTCGTGACGTCATTTGACGTTGCAACGTCATTTCAGCAAAATAACAAAATGCGATTGGTCAATAAGCGAAAACTAAGCCAATGAAAATGCTTAAAAATGTTGTATTACACATGTGTAAAAAAAATAAATATGTAATGGTTGTATTACACGGGAAACAGGGTATAGCATGTGATAAATATACAATACTTCCTCCGTTATGTATTGCTCATATAGTGTTTTTTAGTGACACACTATCGTTTATATGAGTATTTTCCATGCTACATCAACTGTTGACATTTTTTTCACAAGAAATTGACCTCCCCTTCAATGTCAGCTTATGAAAATTACCCACAACTCACGAGGAATATATCATATATGTTTTATTGATATAAAGATATACTGGTGTCATTGAATCCTCCTCTTCCAAAGAGAAATACGTTTCTGCATCAGGGTCAATCTCCACCATGGCTGGCCACCTGCAAACAAACCATACAAGATAATCAGGGATAGCAAAACTCATATTGGTTTAGAAAAAGCTATTTGTGACTTATCAATAAATCAATGATATAGCAAATGTTGTGAAATTTGTGTTTGCCCTTACACGCTCTAAGACAACATGTACAATACAGACTATCGATTGTTCCAACGCTGGGTATCTTGGTAGTCGTTTTGTTCAATAACTAAGTGTAGCCTTTGATATGTTTTCAAAGAGCTCCATCTTGCTCAAAATAAGCCAAAATTACAGCAAAATAAAGAAATTATTCTTATTTTTATTGTTTTGTGAAGAAAAAGCTGTCATAAAAACAGGTTAAAGAAGCTGAAATTGCTTATGATTAGCCATTAGCTTATCTGGTGAATGCAAGAGTAAGCCCTTTTTCCCTACATGTCTCAGGTGGATTCTCATGATATATTATTTCACTAGTTACACTGTGAAATGACAGTATAAAGATTATAATATTGAGTAACCTGAAATAATAATTCCACTTTCCTTAACTACGTACCATGGATATCCGGTCATTTTTGCCCAGACCACAGATCCCTCAGTGACCTTGGTGTAGATGTGATTGCTCTCATCATAACTCTCCTCTGGCTTGCTGCAGCTGTTGTACTCCTCACCTGCAAAACCATGACAATGTCACAATGAACAGCTCATGACAACAAGTGTTTTTACAGTACATCAACCTTAGATACCTCGTAGAGAGGTCATATTATAACATGATAAAAAAGTCCGTCTGAAATTGAAATTTATTATCAAAATCAATAGTCATCTTTCTATCCTTTACCAATTTTTATGAACATAGGTTAAAAAGAGGAGTTATCATGGGACAATCAAAAGATGTCCGTGCCAAAACAGGTACTTTTTTGCCGTTTCATACCCTTTATTACTTTTGTTTTATTTGTAAATGTCGCCATACCAGTAAGAAAGTGCTAAGCTTTTAATTCTATGAACTATTAGCAGGAACTGTAATATTGTGATCCTGCTTAGAAATTTCGTAGAGAGTAAAGTCGAGATATCAAGCAAATATGAATATGAAATAAATACTTATTATTTTCATGCTGAAGTCCATTACCACCATCCAAACTAAGTTATAAAATGGAAACTGTTTTTAACAGTGACCGAAACCTTGATTTGACTAGCCCCAAATAAAAATCTCAAGCTTGGCCTCCATTCAAGATTGTAACATGCAAACAACATTACCACCAAGTTTCATTATGATCAGATATATTTTATCAGAGTAAGAGAGTGGACTACTTAGAATTCAATGTAAATAAATCAGGAATATATGATGGTCAAACTCAAGGTATAATGCTTATTAAAATTATGTTCCGATTCTTGATGATCCAATTTAAAGTGTTTGAGTTATTGAGCCGACTTAAATCTCCTCATTGCCACTTGATCACCTCGAGAAACAAATGTTCCCATAACATGTCCTAATTTTTTAAAAGGGGCTTACAGAAAGAACACAGTGGTGCCCAAGAGAAACATTTAGAAAGTTACTTAAGTCTTTATATACAAGTCTACATAAATCATGTGCCCCCTCTTTTGGAAAGTTTTGACCTTAGGGGCTTGTTGAACAAACTGTGCAGAGGACCACGAAATCATATTACCGGTACATATCAAATATCAAACTTTTTGACATTTTTGGTTTCAGAATTATTTTTTTCAGCGTAGCTTTTAAACCCAGCTTTTAACCTAAACTGACTTTTGGAAGCAACCAATACCATTTGAAAAATAAAATCCCGCCAGAAGCTCAGAATTAAAAAAAAAAGAAAACGCCCGATTTACAACAGTTATCACATTAATAGTAAAAGATAATTCAATTGACTTTCTATTTTTTTAAGTATAGAGTATGAAAAAGGATTCACATGTGCGTTTCGAAACGATGTTAACGATTTCAGCATGAAACAATTTTATCTCTAATGAAAAGGCCCTGAGGGATACACCACTTGTACACTTAACTCTCAACATCAATACAGTTTGTGTGTGCCCCTTTATAATCAGAAAGTTGTCAGCCTCAGAGAGTTTGTACCTAAAGACTATGTTCTAATATTTAGCACATACATGTACCACCACATTGCATTGTGTGAACTAGTATATTTTAGATCATATGAGTATTATTGTTCTCTATCCTGATAATCATTTTGACCAAAATATTTTTAATTGTTTTCAAAACCTTTGTAGAGGACTGCAGGTAGATGTCTGTCTGCAGCATGTAGAGCTGTCATTGATACTTGTAATTATTAACAAGATGTACCATGCACAAGATAGACCTTGGGTGTGACCTTGCCCTTAAAAAAAGGGTGTCAAACCTTTTCATATGATTAATATTGTTCTTAAATTATGTTTAAGTTGCATGATGAGTGATGAGGTTACAGTCTGGACAAGCTGTTTATCACCAAATCAAACCTTTGGCCTTCATGTGATACTTAACCTTTGAGGTAGTGAGACAGTTATCAAACATGAAACATTATCTTCATATGATTAACATTTTTGATAAAAATAAATAAAATTGAGTCATGAAAAAAAATATCTGGAACAGCCTGTGTATTGCCAAATTTAACTTTTGATCTTGAAGTTTGACCTTGACTTTTGAGGTAAGGGAAGACTTTATGTACGAGACTTCTTATGGTGGACATTTGTGGTATGTCATCTTAAAATAACATGATGAATGGCAAAGTTATAGCCCGAACAAGCTGTTTTATGAGCCTTGAGATAGTAGGACAGGTTTAACAAGGGACAAAATTGTCACAAAACCAGGTTTTCATTGTGAAAAAAAAAAATCTGATAAAGGGAGAAAACTCAAACTGAACTTTTGAAATGAACAAACAAAATTAACCCCCTTTGTAAGTTTGTTTAAAAAAAAAATCTATTTATAGTCGTGGCGACCTTGACATTGGAGATATTGACGTGATTCTTTTGTGCGACACACCGTCCCATGATGGTGAACAAATGTGCCAAATGATTTTAAAATCTCACAATGAATGACATAGTTATGGCCAGGACAAGCTCATTTATGGCCATTTTTGACCTTTGAACTCAAAGTGTGACCTTGACCTTGGAGATATCGACGTAATTATTTCGCGCGACACACCGTCCAATGATGGTGAACAAATGTGCCAAATGATTTTAAAATCTGACAATGAACGACATAGTTATGGCCCGGACAAGCTTGTTCCGCCCGCCCGCCAGCCAGCCCGCCCGCATTCGCCAATCTAATAACCAGTTTTTTCCTTCGGAAAACCTGGTTAATAAACCACACAAAGGCTTCTAATGGTGGTCTTTTTAAAATTGCATGATGATTGATTAAGTTCCAATCTGTACAAACTGTTTTATGGACACATTTGACCTTTGACCTCTAAGTGTGTCCCTTATCAGTGAGGTAGGGAAATAGATGTTACGCATGTCAAGTGGTCTCAAGATATCCAAAATGTGTGGCAAGTTATTTTAAATTTGACGATGAACAACAAAGTTACAGTTAGGACAAACTTAGACGCACAAACCCAAACACACACACTCCAATAATGTGGCTGCTAATCGTATCCGCACTAAAAACAGTGAGAGCATATTGCTTAAAAACATTTTTTAAAAACACTTAATTTAGCCGATACCTATATTGTTCATATGCTAGTGTAAAACTGAAACTATGATTCAAGAAATGTATACAAAAACAGATATACCCATTAAGTACTGCTGCTTGTACCATGCAAATCAGATTTAAAATCAATCCATAACAAGAGCTCCGCAGTCAGATCCCTCCCCAAACAGGATTGTTTGCAACAAAACTGACCATAAGAGTTAATCTTATATTAATGTGACTTAGCCACTTTACATAACTTTGTAGTTGACACAGAATTATGCACTTCTGTTAAATCATTGTTATAGAAAATGTGTTGAGAATATTATAGCATTATAGCTAGTGACCTTGACCTTTGAACTAGTGACCCCAATTTCAATAGGGGTCATGTACTGTCCAAGGCAAATGCACATGTGAAGTATCAAGCCAATTGGTCAATTCCTTGGCGAGTTATTTATAAGAAACCATTTTCACACTTATTGTGACAGTGACCTTGACCCAGTGACCCCAATTTCCATAGGGGTCATGTACTGTCCAAGGCAAATGCTCATGGGAAGTATCAAGCCAATTAGTGAATCAGTTAACAAGCTATTGATCGGAAACCATTTCACACTTAGTGTGACAGTGACCTTGACCTTTGACCTAGTGAACACAATTTCAATAGGGGCTATCTACTGTCCAACACAAAAGCACATGGGAAGTATCAAGGCAATCAGTCCCTCTGTTCACAAGTTATTGATTGGAAACAATTTTCACTCTTAGTGTGACAGTGACCTTGACCTTTGACTTAGTGATCCTAATTACAATAGGGGTCATCTTCTGGCAAAGGCAAATGCACAAGCCAATTGGTCAATCCGCTCACAAGTCATTGATCGGAATCGAAATGGTCCAGCAAAACACTATACCCCCTGTTCTTCGAAGGGGAGCATAACAATGTGATCTGAAAGTATCACTGAAGATTATGAATAATTAATAATAAGGTAGACAAGTGGTTTATTTGCATCCCGAATTATTTGCTGGAAAAGAGTATCTGAGTTTGTACCATACATTTCTTGAAAACAGAAAATTCATTGAAAAATGTTGAGCATGATTATTTGAGTTGAATGACTGTATGGCTGTAGCATGTGGAATATTACGATAAATCAATCTGACACTACTGACTAAATGGGACCTGTATTAACCAAACAATTCTTAGTCTTAAGAATAAAGAATAGACTATGAACCAAGAAAAATACATATTGCATTTAAATATATACATGCTTCAACTGGTTATTATGTCATTAACTTAATGTCTTATGTCTTAACAAAAAATGGCAAAGATTGTTGTGGTTAATACAAAGTTTGACTAAAAGTAATATTTATCCCCACGCTTTTTGAAAAAAAGGTGGGGATATTGTGGTTATCTCCGCCGTCCGTCCGTCTGTCCGTCCGTCCTGGCCACTATCTCCTCCTACACTAAAAGCACTAGAACCTTGAAACTTACACACATGGTAGCTATGAGCATATGTGCGACCCTGCACTATTTGGAATTTTGATCTGACCCCTGGGTCAAAAGTTATAGCGGTTGGGGTGGGGCCGCGTCAGAAATTATCACTCATTTTTTTAGGTTATTTTACATTTACTTCTTTATTTCTACACCGATTCACTTCAAATTGATACTGGACCTCTCTTATGACAATACGGTCAATCTCAACCATGCATGGCCCCATTCCCAACCCTGGGGCCCCCCGCCCACATAGGCCACACCCACCAAAAATTTCCATTTACTATAATTTTTTCATTTCTACACGGATTCACTTCAAATTGATACTGAACTTTTGTTATGACATTAGGGTCAATCTCAACTATGCATGGCCCCAATCCCAACCCTGGGGCGCCCGCCCACATAGGCCACACCCACCAAAAAATTCCCATTTACTATAATTTTTTCATTTCTACACGGATTCACTTCAAATTGATACTGAACTTCTCTTATGACATTAGGGTCAATCTCAACTATGCATGGCCCCATAACCAACCCTGGGGCCCCGCCCACATAGACCACACCCACCCAAAATTGCCTTTACTATAATTTCTTCATTTCTACACCGATTCACTTCAAATTGATATTGAACTTCTCTTATGACAATACAGTCAATCTCAACTATGCATGGCCCCATTACCAACCCTGGGGCGCCCCGCCCACATAGACCACACCCACCCAAAATTGCCTTTTACTATAATTTCTTCATTTCTACACCGATTCACTTCAAATTGATACTGAACCTCTCTTATGACAATACGGTCAATCTCAACTATGCATGGCCCCATTACCAACCCTGGGGCCCCGCCCACATAGACCACACCCGCCCGAAATTGCCTTTTACTATAATTTCTTCATTTCTACACCGATTCACTTCAAATTGATACTGAACTTCTCTTATGACAATACGGTCAATCTCAACTATGCATGGCACAATTACCAACCCTGGGGCGCCCTGCCCACATATGTCAGATCCACCCAAAATTGCCTTTTACTATAACTTCTTCATTTCTACACCAATTCACTTCTAATTGATGATGAACTTCTCTTATGACAATACGGTCAATCTCAGCTATGCATGGCCCCATTACCAACCCTGGGGCACACCTAGGTCAAACATTCGGCGTGGGGATACGCGTCGGCCTCTGCCGCGCCATTTCTAGTTTAAATAATATTACTTATTCGTAGACTTAATTCTAAGAATTGCCATTTTAGTGTCAATCATTTAATAGGAGCATGATAAACATTTTACAAAACTTTATACAGGATGTGTTAAATTAGACTACCGGTACACGTATACATATTTGAAATTGGCTTAACAAATTCTCAATTAAATGTTGATTCCCTACGTGTATTCATGGAGCAAGTCCAGTTTTCCGGTACACAGGTTGGATCATTGACCTCAGGCAGGTGTCGCCACTTCTGGCATGAACTACTGCAGCACTGAACCCAGGTCCCTGCAACACACACAAGTATTCATAGTATCAAAAACCCTCAAGAAGAGAGTATTCTGATATCTGATCAGAAATATACATCTACAAGGCAAAGATAAATAATAAGTCACACCAGAAGACACTGTAACTGGTCAATAAAAATTCATTTAAATTAAAAATCAGTTGATTTTACTATCAATTACAAAAAGAAATTTAAAACAGTGATGAACACAGTTTTAGGCAACTTGTCTAGAAATAATGAGGAAACAATCTTTTCTTTGCTTGGAAATACAATACCAATTTTTGTCAGTAACAAGTTCTAAATCTAAATAATTGTATTTGTCCATGTTAATGTTTATCAACATGTTTTATTTAAACCATTACTTAAGTACATTTAGACATCGGTATGTTTTATTGAATTAAACTTGAATGGTCCTGAAGCTCTTGTGCAATGTATTTAATTATAGCATTTTGTAAACAAATCATATTTATACATGATCATTACAAAGAATGTCATCATAACTATATTTTTTTAGTACTTTTCGGTCAGAATTGCATGTTTTCATTTATGTTAAGTTATTGATTATAAACCACCAATAGCGAATCTTGACCAAAGGGCAAGATATGATTGCTGTTTTGGAACATTTTTCATTATTTTTGCTTATACCTTGTATGTGTATTGAATTTTTTTGACTAAGGGATGTTATTTGTACTTGCAGGGGCTGGAGGCCACATTTAGCAATATCTCACCTCCAACAAAAATGACCTAATCCGATTGGTTTAGAGCAGTCACATGCCCATGTAGTATTTTCCATACACCCTGAGTAATTTCCATACTACCTGAGTAATCGAGTAGTTGGTTGAGATATAATTGTTACACTGTTAGTAACTGACGGTGTATGGGATTTACACCCTTAGTAATTCATACCATACAAGAGCGAACCCTCAGTACTTAAATCCCATACTCGAGCTTCGCTCTCGTATGGCATGAAATTACTGAGTGTGTATATCCCATACACCGTCAGTTACTAACTGTTACTAATATTACCTGCAAGGTTAAGATCTCTTTCCATCATTTTCTTTTTTTTACTGATCTTCTTTGTTGAAGAATTGTTTTTGAATTCTCTTGTTTTGCTGCTGTCTTCTGGCTTTCTCTTCTTAATTTTGTTCTCTTCAAGTTTTGACTTTTTAGTGGGTACTTGGCTTTCATCATCTAACTTTGGTGCTTTCTGACTCGCCTTAACCTTATTTGCTTTAATTTGTTTAATTTGATCCACCATTGAAACTGTAGCTAGAATCATGAAAAACACACAATGAAACTAAAACAGAAAGTTAATACGGCATCAATAAAGCTTTATAGTTAACATACTCTTCTATTTGAAATTCAAAAACTATTAAAATTTTTACAATACTCAAGTAGGTGTTTATACATTTACATGCTCAGACTTTTATGATGTTTGAAAACACATTTATCTTATTGCTAAATAATTTTATAGAGATAAACTTGTGCTTTTCATGCCTACCAGGGTTTATCCTGCACCCTTATGACCGACTACTTTTCTCAAATCAAAATTAAAATAGTGGTTTGATAAAAAATGTATAAGTGTCTTTGTGTTCTTGAATTTATCTGACTTGTCTCAGGGAGGCTTACATGGCTTGGCAAGCCTTGCAGTTTATTTAACTTTCTTCCAAATATCAGATGAATTCAAGTAGACAAAGACACTATAACCTACTACTGTCTTCCTACGCACTCTGATTCTTCTAATGTATTTTTAAATACTTTTAAAATTAATTTGCATATATTTAAGTATACATCGTTAGCTTAACGATGTATGGAAAGCAGTTATAACCTGAAGGGTTTTGGAAAGGCAATTTCCTGGGCTCTAGATGTTCTTGTTTTTTTATTTTCTTTGTCTTCTTGTGAACAACTGGTAATGCATCTGTATCAGCTACACATGCAACTGGGGTACACTCATTCTTTAGTTGAACTTCATTTCTATAAGGAATACGTGGTATGCAAGTGAATCATTATCAATATACCCTTTATACTTCTGATTGAATATAATGAGATTATAGTATTTTTTCCTTTCAATAATGAATCAATTTTATGAAGGATATCAAACATACTTATCAATTTAGGCAAAAAAACATGCAATTTACATATGGACTTTACATATGGATGCCCCCACATTCCACCTTATCTAAAAACCCTACTTATGTTTAAAAACATGTTGTTTTATTACAAAATTTGACTTTTGACCTACATGTATGTGTGTGACCTTTGAGGTAGGGAGACAGATGATTATACAGTACATGCCATCTCATATACACGATATTTGTGAAAAGTTATTTTAAAATTGCATGAAGGTTATTAGTGGTTAGTTATTTCAAAACTGGATGATTAGTGACAAATTACAAAATGCGAGCAAGCTGTTTATTACAAAATTTGACCTTATAACCTCTGAATGTATAACCTTGACCTTTGATGTAGGGATGCAGGAGTTTCATGTGACATGTTTTCTTATGAAATATACAATTGTTATTTAAAAATCCATCAGTTTTACCTTGACCTTTAAGGTAGAGATATGTCTGTCACAAGCAACAAGTTGTCTTCTGATGGTTTATATTTCTCAAGTTATTTTAAAATCTATAAATATATGTCAGTTATGGCTGAGACAGGAATGTTAGGACAGACATCCAGACAAACATCCTGACCAAGTTTAGATGGAAAATATAGCCTCTAGAGTGGAATAAAGCTTTGAATTAAAAGTTACATACACCTACGACCCCAGACAAAGGGTGATTACAATATCTCACCTTTAGCCCTGCAAAACTCAGGTGAACTAAAAACAATCAAGTAAATATATAGCAAAATGCTCATGAAGTTATTTGTAACCTGTTTATATCCACTTCTACATTATTCTGTTCCTCTGATGCAATGCTTTGATCATCATCCTCAAAAATATCTATTTCTTTTACATTTTCTAAATCGTCATCATCGGGTTTGTCACTGCTATCATCAGGCTCAACCTGTTCTTGCACACTTACATCATTGGGTTTGTCACTGCAATTGTCTGGCCCAACTTGTTTTTGCACACTTACATCATTGGGTTTGTCACTGCAATTGTCAGGCTCAACTTGTTTTTGCACACTAACAGCTTTTATTTGATCTTTTTGTCTTTGTTTTGCTTTCTTTTTCTTTGGCTTGTCGTCATCTTTTATCTTTTCTGTACCACTGTTGATGTTCTGGGTGACTTTTTTAGGCTTATCATCCTTTTTATAACTCTCAATTTTCTTCAGTGATTTATCTTTGTCATCATTACCTGTATTTGAATTTACGCATGTTTGAAATATAAGAAATGGCTAAACCTTAAAACCAGTTTAAACTAATTGATGTTATCATCCATTAGATTACTTTGAAACAAATTGCAGCGATTAAACTGAGTTGGCATTGAAAGCAAAAGATACGAACGATTGCACAAATTTTTACAAAATAGAAACATACTTGGCAATACGTCAAGTCAGTTTTGACCCCATACACATGATTTGAACAAACTTAGAAAAGGAAACAAGGAAAACTTGTATGTTAACTATGAAAACTACACTCCAAATATCAAAACACTGACCCTTTTGGTTTCAGAGATATCTTTAGTTAAACAGTAATTATGATATAAGTCTTAATAAATAATTTTAGATCAGTGAGTAAAACAAGTTTTGAACCCAGTGGCATTATATGAGCCAGGGCTCGAAATTAACACTCGCACACTCGCAAAATGCGAGTGAAAAATACCGATTGCGAGTTTAGTTTTAAGCCACTAGTATTTTTTTTTTGCGAGTAAAGAACTGGTGAGTAAAAAAAGTAATATTGCTAAATGCGCTCGACGTCGCGAAGGCCAACCGTGGGTCAATTTATAGAACGTCCAAATACCCGTATGCGGAAGTGCGCACCTTGTATGTAGACGGGTATACTTATAGTACAGATACGCGGATTGTATTGGTACGAAGATAGTGAAGCAGTCGACTAATTCACACGTGTTCATAGAACTTGAACAGACAAGGCGTCGAAGCGAAAAGTAACTAGTTTCTTTTTGCCCACAGATGGAAATAACAATACAAAAGATAAAGCAAGTTAACCGTTCAGTCAGAAAAAAAACGGAAATTAAATTATGTTTCCAGCTAAATTTGCGATAATGTTTTTGATTTGCGAGTTGGTATTAAAGCTGCTCGCAATGTTTTGCAAGTAGAAAAAAAAGTTAAATTCGAGCCCTGATGAGCAGATGACCACTATAAGACATAACATCCTAAATAACAAATAATGAACGAGATGCATGAGTAAACAACAATTCTATCGTTGATAAAGTCATAGATTCATTTTAAAGATTCATTGGAGATTTTTAAAATCTATTTAGCTCTGTCAATCAATATATTTAAACAGAAAGATTTCAACAACTTTTAGGGTCATAACTGTGAAGTTTCATTAAATCTGCACAGTGTTTCAGGAGTGGAAGTTGTTTGAAGAAAAAGGTTAATGGACGGATGCAAGCTACACACATGCACTGACGGGCAACACAGTATCATTAAAGATGAGCCAAAAATCCAGTAAATCCAGTATGGCAAATACAAATCTTAGGGCAAATTAATGCTTCTATTATATCTTACTTGATGTTTTCACAGATTGGTCACAGCCACTTGTATCTTTCTCAGTCTCTGCATTTTTCCCCACAGTTATGCTGAATTTCTTCTTTTTAAGTTTTCTCACTTTCTCTGGTGATGTTAATTTTGGTTTCCATTCTTAGCAAGCATAAATGAAATATAATTTAAAGTTGAACTTGCAGAAAAATAACACATGCCCGTAATTTGCAGAATACATTAGGCATTATTTTCCTGATTATTCAATCATAAATGAAATGAACAACAAGAGATGTGTCTGTCAGAAACACAATGCCCCCTATTGGGCCGCTTTGAAGCAATAAATTTGACCTTGAACGATGACCTTGACCTTTAGCCACTCAAAATGTGCAGCTCCATGAGATACACATGCATGCCAAATATCAAGTTGCTATCTTCAATATTCAAAAAGTTATGACCAAACTTTAACGAAGGTTAAAATTTAGGAATGAAAAATGCAATATTTGACCTTGAAGGATGACCTTGACCTTGACGTTTCATTACTCAAAATGTGCAGCTCCATGAGATACACATGCATGCCAATTATGAAGTACCTATCTTCAATATTGCAAAAGTTATAAAAGTTTAACCAAGGTTAAAGTTTTGTGACACACACATACAATGACACAATGACAGACAGACAGACAGGCCAAAAACAATATACCCCCGATCTTTAAACAAATCATAGTGAACATAAGCTATTATTTTAATTAACTTTCTAAGGGCTGCACCTGACACGTAGCTTGTATTTTAGAAAGGCCTGATTCAATATTTTTTTGTAGGGATATAAACTTACATTTTATAGTTGTTTGCTTGGAAAGGCAACCATTTGTATTACTTTTGCACAGCCTAATATTATGGAGCCCAATATGTAGGTGAATCATTTAGAATCCATACATGTCATGTGTATCTTTATTTACTTTCAACAAAATAAAATTAGATCACAGGACAACATGGCTGACATTAACAGTTTTAATGCATTGTTCCTTATCATTATACATGTTATCCAATGTTTTTTCAATTCTAATAAACAGCAGAATTTTTTTCCGAGCTTACACAAATGCTAAGTAAACCAACTAAGTTTTTGAATTGACTTGCCAGAGCCTTAATTAACTTTCACTGGGCGAGTGGGCAACCAATAATTTATATCTCTGTTTCATGGTATTTTCTATATCTTATCAAACAATTTAAAGATCCATAAATGCACAAAATCAACAAATACTTCGTCAAATAAAGTTAACCAAAAACAAAGCAGTGTTCTTTAGAGCAATAGACAAATTGTCTATGCTAGATTTGGTCTGTTAATATTGATTAAACGAGATACAAAATGCTCATTTTTATTTTAAACACAATTGAATTTCGGAATTTGATGACAGCACTAAAGAGTTCTGGGTTAGCTTGGATAAATTATGCAAATTATTGCAAACCAACGAATCCAATCCTGACTCGAGATCATCCGTAAAACGAAAAACAATGACATTGTGTAACAGTTTTTAGACTGCTAAAAGGTGGTATTTTAACGTTTTTACATGAATGTTTCTTGTTTTAGGGTCTTCCTATTGTCTTTATATTGTAATTAACCTTCGCATGGCACTTTTTGTTGTTGAATGTTTTTATATAGCATTATAGTATTGGGCAGTGTATATGGATCTTTAAATACTAATAATTGGGAATCATATTGTACTGAGCAATCTGAAAAAAAACAATTCAATTTTTAGTTTTGTTGAAACTGTACTTGCTTGCAACTCCCATGACTCAATTGTTTTGTTAACAAACCAAAGAAAACATAATTTAAGTATGCAGAAAAGAATGATGTCATTAGCAAAAAGGTTATGAGAATTAAATGTTTTGCAAACAGTCAACAAAATAGTTCAGGGCAATTATAATCAGATACAGCCACGCGATGAAGATGAGTTAATTTTTTTCAATTTGTATTGATGATCATGGTTGTTATTGTTATTATTACAGATACAATTAACAAGTAAGGGATGAATGTGAAAAAGCCACTTGCTTAATATCAATTAGCACCATTAAATCTGATATTCTGGTAAATAGACATAGTGTAACAGATTCATGATGGGTCTAGGTGATGCAGATGGCAAATTTAGACAGCAAATTTTTCCAACAAAATAAAATCTACAAAACTTAATGTTAAATGAAAACAAAATGGTTTGAACGTATAAATATACATGTACATAATAAGCTGTGCCTACCATCCATGTTGAGATTTTCAACATATTCAAACACTGCTGAAAATATTTCATCGTACTCCTCATCAGTCAAAGATTTAAATGGTTTGCTCTGAAAAAAACAACAACATGCCAAGCTGTTCTGAAGTTGGTGATAATTCACAAACATTTATCATTGATTAAGTTTATTATTGAAAGATTTTTATGTGTTGGATCTATGGGTAAAATCCTAATTTGCATGATATTTTTAGGGAGTGTGCCTCGTATTTACACTGTGGGTCCAACACTTGATTAATTAAATCATTATTTAAACACATTGTTGTCGTTGACGATATTTATACAGGTAATGGGATACAAAAGAACTATAAAAGTGCCACATAAACTGATGCCCCCCACAACACATGTTTAATGACACCCACAAATCCACCACATATTCTACAGTGGAAAAAAACATCAATGGGCCATAATTCAAACAAAAAATGATTGCATGCAAATTCATTTTCTTTACAATCATATACAAATTGAGGTCAAAGAACTATGAAATTTTGAGCCAGATTCACACAGTCTTTGAAGAGGGGTTAAAATCACACAAAATAGTCAATTTTCAAAATATATATTCCACACAGGAACAAGAGGGCCATGATGGCCCTGAATCGCTCACCTGACTCATTAAGATCAGATGAAAACTATGACCTCTATTGTCTACACATGTTTTTCTATGATTTGACCTAGTGACCTAGTTCCTGACTCTAGATGACCCAAATACAATCCCAATCCAGATTTCATCAAGATAAACATTCTGACCACAGTTCATAAATATTGGATGAAAACTGTGACCTCTATTGTCAACACAAGGTTTTTCTATTTATTTGACCTAGATTTTTACCCCAGATGACCCAAATACAATCCCACCCAGATT
This sequence comes from Dreissena polymorpha, assembly GCF_020536995.1. Lineage (NCBI taxonomy): Eukaryota > Metazoa > Mollusca > Bivalvia > Myida > Dreissenidae > Dreissena > Dreissena polymorpha. Next base: position 103,435,999 of record NC_068359.1, read on the forward strand.
TCATCAAGAATTCTGACCAAATTTCATAAAGGTTGGATGAAAACTGTGATCTCTAATGTCTACACAAGGTTTTTCTATGATTTGACCTAGTGACCTAGTTTTTGACCCCAGATGACCCAAATAAAATCCCAACCCAAATTTCATCCAGATAAACATTCTGACCAAATTTCATAAAGATTGGATGAAAACTGTGACCTCTATTGTCTACAGAAGGTTGTTCTATTATTTGACCTAGTGACCTTGTTTTTGACCCCAGATGACCCAAATACAATCCCAAACCGGATTTCATCAAGATAAACATTTTGACCAAATTTCATCAAGATTGGATGCAAACTGTAACCTCTACTGTCTACACAAACAAATTGTTGACAGACGGACGCACGGACACACGCAGGCACGCACAACGGACGCCGGACATCACACGATCACATAAGCTCACCGTGTCACTTCATGACAGGTGACCTAACAATATGTGTCGGAGATAAACATGAACAGTTTTGGTTAAAATCCCATAAAAACAAGGGCTGTTTGTAAAACATGCATGCCCCCCCCCCCCCTATATGGGCTATAAGTTGTAGTAGCAGCCATTGTGTGAATACGTTTTTTGTCACTGTGAATGGTGGTGGTGGTGGTGGTGTTGGTGGTGTAGTAATAGAAGTAGTAGTAGTAGTAGTAGTAGTAGTAGTAGTAGTAGTAGTAATAGTAGTTGTAGTAGTAGTAGTAGTAGTAGTAGTAGTAGTAGTAGTAGAAGTAGTAGTACTAGTAGTAGTAGAAGTAGTAGTAGAAGTAGTAGTAGTAGTAGTAGTAGTAGTAGTGGTAGTAGTAGTAGTAGTAGTAGTGGTAAAAGTAGTAGTAGTAGTGGCAGTAGTAGTAGAAGTAGTAATAGTAGACGTGGTGGTGGTGGTGGTGGTGGTGGTAGTAGTACTAGTAGTAGTAGTACTAGTAGTAGTAGTAGTAGTAGTAGTAGTAGTAGTAGTAGTAGTAGAAGTAGTAGTAGTGGTAGTAGTAGTAGAAGTAGTAGTAGTAGTAGTAGTATTAGTAGTAGTAGTAGTAGCAGTAGCAGTAGCAGCATTACAAGACCAATACTTAAGAATGATCAAATGGGAAAAGGTAACATAGCACCGGCAGTAAATATGGGGCCCATTTACAGGTCAGATTTGGAATCTCTGCTGTAAAATGAGATTTTGAATGAATTAAAGGGAGGCAAATCTGTAATAAAAAGAACATGCATAAACCGTAGTTGTTTCCCTTGTTTGAACCATGCTAAATCCTTACAAGTTTGGAAAGAATTGGATGAAAAATTTGTACTTTATTGCATAAACACCATTTTCTCAATTCAAGGGGAGGTAATTCTGTACTTCATGGACCAATAATGCTCATTTTTTGTAGGGTTCGTGTCCTCATTGATATAAAGACACTGTGCAAATTTGGAAAGGATCGGACAAAAAATGTGGAAGATTTTTGAAAGTTTTCACAAAATAGGCAAAAACGAATAAACATGCAAAGTTCAACGAGCTCCTGCGGCCATGTTTTTTGACGAATCAAATTTCTTTGAACAACTTTTTCAGGGGAGCCCTCAAAGGTCATCCCTGTGAAATTTTTTGAAAATCTGATGAGCGGTTTCTGACAAGAAGATTTTTTAAGGTTTTTACCATATATGGTCATGGCGGCCATCTTGGTTATGTGATCAAATTCTTTTTAACAATTCTTTTGTCCCATGACCTAGGGATGCTCCACATGAAATTTAGTTGAAATTGGCTCAATGGTTTAGTAGAAGAAGATGTTTACAAATTGTTTACAGACGGACGGACGGACGCCGGACGCTGAGTGATCACAATAGCTCACCTCGAGCTATCGCTCAGGTGAGCTGAAAACAGTCCAATAGCCTTAATTCTCCCCAAATTCAACACAATAGAAATTTCTTTTTTACCATAATGAGGAGTTCACATAAATTAAGGGACTATATATTATCAAAAGGAAAACAGACAAAGCATCATAATTCTGCCAAAACTAATTGCAGCCTAAATTCCTTAAATAACAATCATTTTCACGCAAAGATCATTGGACAGCAATTTTTTTAGCAGAATCCACACAGAAGTAAAAGAGAAATTGAAAACACAAAATTTGTGAACTATATATTCTATCATGGAAATACAGACAAAGCGCTAGAGTTCTACCAATCCTTGGTGCAGCCATAATTCCTTTGGAAACATGTAAACATAAATATCATTGTAAGATGAACGCTTGAGCAAGATCCCAATAGTTAACAAGGAATTAAAACACAAGCCTCAGAGCACTATATATTCTAAAGTGGAAAACAAACAAAGGTCCATAATTCTGCAAACAATTGTCAAATCCATATTTCCCTTCTTAATGATCATCTACAAATTTAGGTCATTCAACTGTTTAAGTCTAACCAATATTTAAAGGAGATTTGAAAGACAAGCTTTAAGAGACTATACATTCTGTGTTGGAAAAATAGTCAGAGGGACATAATTCTGCCAAATATAGTCGCTAACATCCCTACACATTTCATTTTGGGTAATAAAACCTTGAAAGTTTAAGCGAGATCCACCCTCCAAGTGCAAACAAAAGCTTGGAACGTATATACGGACAGACCAGTGCATTCCTTATTGCCTTCCACTCCATGGAGGCATTCCATACTTGGACTACTTTAACATTCTCTTCTGAGATTAACATGTTATTGTACATTAACCTGCAATATGACAATATAAATTAATGCAATTAACATCTTCATTTTTCACATTAATCATCAGCATAGTTTTGAATGAATTGAGTCAGCAGCATCACTATCAAATCTTAACTTATCCTGCTTCATGTCACTTTCATAAAACAAATAACATTCAGCATTCATTTTTAATTATGTAACATCGAACATTATCAACGGTCATATTGTCTGCGATTTTACTGGGCCTCATACTAATTTTCATCTTAAATCTTATTATTCTACATATGAAACAGCTCAGTCTCGAAATTAAACTGCTGTTTCTACATATGAAAATGCTGTTTCTACATATGAAATTGCTGATTTTATATAGGAAACTTCTGATTTTACATAATTATGTACAATTTCTAAATCAATTATCAGATGAAAGCAGCTTAGACACAATCCTTGATCTATCGTACATTCTGCTGGCTTTGCATCAGGTCAGGCATTTGTAGAGAATGCTCTTACATGCATACATGCCATACGTCCCGGATTGTCCGGGACAGTCCCAGAAATGAAGAACTTGTCCCGCTGTCCCGGAAATCTGTTAAATGTCCCGGAATTTACAAAATCCATATATACATGTACCTTATCTTAGGCTTAACTGCACCTCGAATCTGTGTATATCTGCAGCGTCTCCATGACAATGCCTACCCGAATAGGCAGACTACGCTACGTGTCAAAATCGATCAATTAACAGGGGTCCTGTTATCATATCGATTGTCTCACGTTCGCGGTCAAACCGAAAAGGCGGCATTGTTTAATGTGGTTGTTAATTGACTTTAATCTACTACGTCATTATTTCCCGCTGCGTAAGGGCAAAGGATAGTTGTTCACACATCTAAAGTCCAACATCGCTGAGTAAAAAATTAAAAAGCAGTATGTATTGTGAATTGATTTGAGTTGACGATCTAACGGTACTGTATTGTTGTATTTTTTATTATATAAATGTTATAAATGAATAAAGGCGTATCAACAACTACGCGTTACACACCGGTCTTAATAACAATAACGCAGTGACGTCACCATCTATGTTTAGAACGCTTACACTGAAAACACGTGGCTTGTATCTAGTAACGGAAGTAGTAATGTTAAATTTGACGTTAATAGATCAAGTGTATTTCGGATAGGCTTTCAAACTTTTGCAACTAACGATGCGAAACAAAAAAAAACGTACCAAAAATGCATATGTCTATAAATATCGCTACATTTTATACATGTCCCGGAAAATCGGCAAAAGTCCCGGACAATTTAACTCAATGTCCCGGAATTGGTCTGAAAAATTATGGCATGTATGCTTACATGTTTGTCACATACCTCTTTAGGTGTCTTCTCCTTTGTTCTTTTCTCATTTGAAGTTTCAGAAGATTCCTCTTTTGGTATCTTAAGAAAATAATGAGTTGAATACTAATGACCATTTGGAAATTGTTCAGTCTTAATTGTAATAAAGACATATATACAAATACAACAAGAGATGTGTTTGTCAGAAACACAATTCCCCCTACTGCCCCGCTTTGAAGCCATATATTTGACCTTTGACCTTGAAGGATGACTTTGACCTTGACCTTTCACCACTAAAATGTGCAGCTCCATGAGATACACATGCATGCCAAATATGAAGTTGCTATCTTCAATAATGCAAAAGTTATTGCAAAACTTTCACTTTGTTATTGCAAAACTTTAACCAAGGTTAAAATTTTGGGACACACAAGCATACAATGACAGACAGACAGACAGGCCAAAAACAATACCCCCTCTTCTTCGAAGAAGGGTGCATTTTACATATGTACAATTTCTAAATCAATTATCAGATGAAAACAGCTAAGACACAATCCTTGATCTATCGTACATTCTGCTTGCTTTGCATCAGGTCAGGCATTTGTAGAGAATGTTCTTACATGTTTGTCACATACCTCTTTAGGTGTCTTCTCCTTTGTGTTTTTCTCATTTGAAGTTTCAGAAGATTCCTCTTTTGGTATCTTAAGAAAATAATGAGTTGAATACTAATGACCATTTGGAAATTGTTCAGTCTTAATTGTAATAAAGACATATATACAAATACAACAAGAGATGTGTTTGTCAGAAACACAATTCCCCCTACTGCGCCGCTTTGAAGCCAAATATTTGACCTTTGACCTTGAACGATGACTTTGACCTTGACCTTTCACCACTAAAATGTGCAGCTCCATGAGATACACATGCATGCCAAATATGAAGTTGCTATCTTCAATAATGCAAAAGTTATTGCAAAACTTTCACTTTGTTATAGCAAAACCTTAACCAAGGTTAAAGTTTTGGGACACACACATACAATGACAGACAGACAGACAGGCCAAAAACAATATACCCCCTCTTCTTCAAAGAAGGGGGCATAAAAATATACATTTAACAGTCCCTGATCAGGAGCAAAATTGCATACGATATAAACACATACAAAAAGTTTTCCAAATAATCACAAAGATGAAACTTTATATTAAAGGTAATATATTTCTATTCAGAATGATTGCACTAACACTAATTTCTATTCAGAATGATTGCACTAACACTACAAAATAATATAATAGATATATGATCTGCAAAGAGCACTAAAAAACACTTTGCCCATATTACTTACCTTTGTCAATGATGCAGGTGCTTTTGTTGTGACTTTAAACTCTTTCCTGTTTGCATGTTTTGTCTTTTGCTAAAATCATACAAGATATATTAAACAATATTAAAGAATTCCAGAAATTAAGGATTACATATCTTGGTAATAAATATAAGCATTCATGACGTGTTGTGTTTTATTTAATCAATTCTGAATGAAATTATGCATATTTATACAAAAAGCTATAGAAATAAGAATAGTTATAGACAATTGACAATTTCAGGTGTACGATATTAAAAAATGAACCATCCTCCACTGGGTCTTGTTTGTTAATGTATAAACATAACAAAGTTTTAAAACAGTTAGTATAGAAAAAATATTTTGGCATTTTTGCTTTCCGATGTAACCACTACCTGACCATATCAAACATTGAGAGCTTTTATACAGAACTGCTAAGCATCTACAGCAGTTATATACTCAACTGTGTGCATTATCTGCTATACAAACTGTTCTGATATATGATTTGGATTGTTGTTTTTGCCGACCTGACTTGCTGCAAGAGCAGCGTCCCCCTGTGCAGAGACTTGTGGTTGGTCTGGCACCACCTGATTGTCATCATCACTCGCGCAGTCGGCCCCCTCTGCAGTTGGGAGACCAGCGCCTTCTGCTTTCTGAATGTCCTTTATTTTGTGCATATGCTTGTGGTTTGTTGGAATAATACAATAACACTTTTAAACAGTTTTAAAAGCACGTTTTTATCAAATTAAAATACTAACCAGACAGGGTTTTTTCTAGCTATTTTTGGGAAAGGAGTCTGGTCAATTTGGGATTTTTTATTTCGATAAAATGGCATATTTGGAAAAAAAATTATTAAACAAAAATTAATGGACCAAATTGGATTTTTTTATCAACAAATATAAAATTGAGATTTAATAATCATTTGACACTTCTTCCTAAAAAAAATGTTTATTTTTTTTTGGGGGGGGGGGGGGGAATTGGGAATGTTTTTTACAATTTTCGTTTGGGATCCCGTACGTTTGCTTTGGGATCGGGCCCGTTTTAACATAGCAGAAAAACCCCTGCCATATCAATCAATACCTAAAATATTAAAAATTTACTGTTGAAAATAGTGATATTTATACAAGATATAATACAAGATGGATATATAACATATTTGGCTTTATTAAGTCATTAAATTAGACTAAGTAAGGAAGTAAACAAATATTTCGTCACAGTTGCGGGGCCCATAGGCCTTATTGGTAATTTGGGACTGTCTGATATTATTAAGGAAATACATTAAATACAATTTAAATAATCAAATTTTACACTTGCATGAAGATTTAAATCAGCCTTTTACCAAAATCATAATATAATAGTCTTCATTTATCATTTCAGGAAGAGAGAATATACATCCTCTTTCTAGCACAAAGACACATGTACAGGTCCTGCACCCTCTATATGGACAATACATATTTATTATAAAACAAATTGTATAACATACATCTTTATTTTTATTATCCTTTTCTTGAGCTGGAATCTCTTGCCCGTTTGCCTTTACTGTCGGTGCTATAGAATAGACATAGAATTTTACTAAACTTAGTTGTCTATCAGCAACATGTCATTCTATTTTTTAAATATGACAGTGTTAAAATCACCTGTGATGATTTATGAAAAGTGATTTTTTCCCCCTGATAAATGATGAAGTAACAGATTGCATTTACTATGTAATGCTCATATTTGGGCATTGAATTTTAAATGTGATCTTGACCTTTGAGTTGGAGACACAGATTGGTGATTATATTTAACAATTGTCTGATAAATAAAGAAGTTGCAGTCCCACAATCTGTATGATGCACACTTTTGATCTTTGATCTCCAAGTGACCTCAACCTTTGAGCTAAGGACATGGGTCTTACACAGGACATGATGTCGCCTCATGGTAAACATTTATATTTAATTGTAAACAAGAATCCGTCGGAGACGGGTGATGCTCCCCAAAGTTTTTTTTTGTCACAATATTGCACTATATATTCAGATAAAAGGAAACGTCTAGTAGTTGGGGGGACAAGAATTGCACTATATGTACAGTTTATAGAAAATTTCAAAGGGCCATAACTCTGTGAAAAATCATCCGACCAGAACCGGCTGATAATATGCACATCTCCTCTTGGTAGTGAAGCTTCCCATAAAGTTTCATTGAATTCCGGTCATTAGTTGCTGAGAAATAGCCCGGACAAGAATTGCATTATATGTACAGTCAGTGCTCACGCTGCTGCCAGACATTATCGCCAATGGCGATTATTTTATCCAACTGGCTATTATTTCTTAAAATTGTCTAGAAAAAATGGCGATTATTTTATCCGCCTACATAAAAAAACAAATTGCCACTAAATGTTGTCCCGCGATTGCGAAACGCCTGCAAATCGGGCCATCAAGCAGGAAAAATCGATAACGAGATTACCTGTGTACACACTCGACCCTGTGTATTGTCACACACGCGTCAATAACTTCTGCGACATTGTGGCCTAGAGCATTTTTCTCAATCAGTGTCCGACAGCAGTGATATATTTCGGAAAAAAACGTCTTTAATCTCCCTGTGCTTTACCAATTATCGGTAACTGTTAGATCTTTGTTAATTTTTCGCCAATTATTATTTAATCGTCATTATTGAAAATCGCCGCTAATATTGTTGGCTGGTTTTGTTTTGCACGCCGTTTTTTCTGCAATTAGATTACGTTGAACATTGCTTGATGAAATAATTATTTAATCGCCATCAACTAATTATCCCCGTAATTACCGCTGTTTGTCGTCTGCTTTAACATAATGATTCCAATTTTTAACCAGGTAACCTGGTTTTCCCAATTCAAAGGGACCCGGCATATGCCATGGTCAGCTAATTTTAACGAAACACGTGTATGGAATTACACTAAGGTGGTGTATTTTAACTCACGCGCTGTGACGTTAATTGATGTAAACATGATCGGCATTGCGAAAGTGTTATTTTTGGAATAAATCATTTACAATTGATATTGGCCTCTGCCTACAATATTGCGGCCGATGGCAAACGCCGTATTAAGAGATAAAGTAGTCGAACGATATGCACATTTTAGATTATGCATATTAATATTTTATATTATGCATATTTTATTTGCAAAACGCGTACAATTTTTCGGATTACCGTTTTCGGATACTGTATTTTTTTCGTCCATTATGATTTATTTTCGAAGTTCATAACAGCAAAAATAGAATGACGAATACACATGCGGTGATACAGAAGATGTGGTTTATAATATTTCGAGTATTCACCAAAAATTGCAATAGGAAAAACTATAAAAAATAGTATAATTAGTGCTCTGGGTGGGTTGGGGCCTCTGCCCTTAATTCTTATGTGTATGTAACTGTAGCTGAGATCTGGTTTGTTAAGTCACACTCACAACATTGATTGTATTCTTTATTGTAAAGCCATGATAATATTTTATAAGAAAATGGCACACTGATATTATGCTTGTTTTTGAGTATATATATATATATATATTATAACTTAAATCAATAGATATACATTTAATAAAACATAGATAAAATGAGATTCATGGTTTTTTCTTTCTTTTTGCCTTCAGTACAGTTTTGCGGAAAAGTCCGCATATGTTTTGGCTATTATTTTTTTAAGGAAAAAAATATGGCTATTATTTTCTGAAGGCCAGAGTGAGCACTGTACAGTTAATGGAAAATTTCAAAAATTTCAAAGGGCCATAACTCTGTAAAAAATCATCCGATCAGAACCCGCTGATAATATGCACATCTCCTCTTGGTAGTGAAGCTTCCCATAAAGTTTCATTGAATTTCGGTCATTAGTTGCTGAGAAATAGCCCGGACAAAAATTGTGCACAGATGGACAGACAGACAGACAGACAGATGCACACACGGACAGACGAAGCGGCGACTATATGCTCCCCCCAAAACTTATTTTGGGGAAGCATAAAAATTTTACTGTCAAAAGCGAATTTTCGTATATATATCATAAAAGCAGAGTATCTGCATTTTAGTTCTGAAAAATGTGTCACAATTACCTGATTAAAACACTCTGCGACCAATGCAGATACAGGACACGTATAAAACTAAACTTTTACTTAATGTGATACCTGTAAATGCAGGTCGTTTAAAACTGGACTTCTTTACTGTTTTTGTTGACTCCATTATGTATTGTTTCCTTTCTTACTGAAATATAAAGGTCTTCTTGTAAACCACTTAATTTGCACAACTGTTTGGAAACCAAATATAAATATTGTGGTCCATATTGAGATAACAACAGTTTTACTAAAAGCATGCTCATTGCTTATCATGTTTAAATTAATAAGTACACACACACACGCACACAAACACTAATACTGGTAATAATCTATTTCTTATTGCAGGTTTTTCCCTTCATTTTGAAAAATGCCACACTAGAAATCATGTATTTTTGCATTGTTAAATTCTCAATTTTCAGAAAAATGTATATCGCAAACATAATTAAATTTGGCAAAAATTACTGCTTGTTTTCAATTTCACCATTTGATCAAGACTGACATGACTGACATTAAACAAATTAAGAAAGTCACATAAAGAAATTATAATACAAAATAAATGTTAGAAGACTATGAGAATTTATGATTCTCATTAAGTAATAAAATTATATAAAAATATGTATATTATGGTGACCACAGTTACATATCTTGTTTTTGAAAAATGATATTCATGACCATGGTCATTTAAATCTCATTTTTTGGAAAATGTATTTCTTTAGATTATGTCTCCCTTCAACAAATGTAAACTTTTTTGTGTCCAGTTAAGTCTCAGAAAAAAGTTGTAATAATTTATAATTATGTTATAAATTTGTTGAGTTATGGAATGGAAACGAAATTGTTTATAATTTAAGATAAGAATGTAACATAATATAAAATAAGGCCTGTTTTCACTATTAACAAAATTGAAGTTAAAAAGTCTTGTGTTGCCTCGTTATCTTTACGGTAAATTTTCTTTCCGACCGTTGTTCCTGCTTTATATTTTTCTTTCGGATTTTACAAGCATATTTTCCGGAATTCAGTAACGAAGCAGCAATTTGCTGAACGATGACCAAATTTAGTCTATAGCCCCCACATGTTCTAAGTTTTGAGGTTTTTAGATGGTTTCAATTGTCTCGGACAGTGCTTTTATAGAAAAGAATCAATAAACAATGATCGTATTGTACATGTCGCGTAAGAGATTGTTTATAAATTAATAAAATAGTCCACTTTCTGCTGCGTCTTCATGACGTAGTATTTTTGCTCAGTCCATTCAACTGAGGCTATTAATAGATGCGGTTGTCGATAAACAAAGGAGAGTGCACGGGTGATAACAACGCTCTCACATACACCTCAATGCCGTAGTACAGGTCAATCGTAATTTGAGGCTATTAATAGATTAAGGAAAAAGTTAACGCTTATTTATATTCTCAATTTATAAAACGTTGAACATAAGTAAAACAATAACTTCGGATATACGATATACAAAAACAAAAAATGTTTCATAATCGCTAAAACCGAATATAACAAACAATTAATTATAATAATAATACCAATGACCTGTTTCGTAACCTCGTTCATTCTACTTAAGCGGGTATTTCTGGAAAACGTTCTTTTGTTCACAACAGATAGCGGCGATCTTTTGTATTTACGGGTGCTAGCAACGCATTAGTAGAAGGTTTAGAGAAGGTTAAGCTTGTTTATATTCACAGTTCTCAATACATAGACAGTTGGATATGAGTTCATCAATTGCTACAGGCATACTATAGGCAACCTCAAAAATGCATTATAATCGCTAAAACCGAAAACAACTAAATATAACAAGAAATGTCTTTTAAAAATGTAGTCGGTGTATACGCTTACTTTGAAATAAAGTTTGCAATTTACTTTTCTAAATAAATACAATTAAAACACAAGTTTAACTATTGTGTTGTTTTTTCAATTGTAAGTTGCATATTCGCCGCATGAAACGTGTGTTAGCACTGTCAAACCACACATTAGTGTGAGTAGATAATGTGCCATTATAACGACAACACATAATAATAAACTTGATGGATTGTTCTTTATTCAGTTGTTTACAAAAAGTTTCCAAGTCAATATACTTCTGTAAATTAGTTGTTAATGTAAAACTTCAAAGTCTATGTAATTCTCCAAGTAACTAACAACATTTCCAATACATGACAAAGTCCTTCCCCACCCCACCTGGGGTTGGGTTCTGTAATTAAACCTCTAGCGTTTTTCCTATGTGTTAAATTCTTATTGTTCAGTGTTCAAAAGGAATTTCTTATTTATCTAGATCGTTACATAAACCTCTCATCACAGGTGGTTAGCGTGTGGCTATGATATTAATTAGTGAAAACATCATTTTGAATGATAAATAATCATATTATAACGAAAAATTAAATTTTATGGAAAAAAAATTCACTATTAAATATATAAATAACAAGGTATGCAACTCAAAATCACCCCAAAACGGGGTGCATCGCTTTGAACAACCATATCTTCATCATTTGTGCAGCAATTTTCACGATCTCGGTCTTATTCAACCCAGAAATTAATTTCCTTTCTGGAAATGTATATGTCTTGCAATATTTTTACAAATGCTGGGTCAACTTTTAAGAAATAACACGATACACAACTCGCATGACCCAGTTGACAATGACCATGCGGTCTTTAAGACTGAAATCTTCGCGGAGTAAAGGGCAACTTCCCTACAAAGTTCATGTACCTCGATACCATAATTCAATAAAACGTATGAAAAAATATTATTACCGTTCTTGTCGTTACATTATGCATCAAGACTAACTGTCCAGCGCCGTTTGAAACCTTTGTTTACATACATTTCAACTAACTGACATTTTAAACACACGAGTGATTTCATTGGTCCAATGCGGAGGTGTGTCTTTACAACTGGAGATTTCATTCATAAAGACTGCATGATCATTGTCAACTGGGTGAGATAGTTATACGATATTCCAAAAATATTCATTTAATATGATGGTTACTGCAAATTGTCTTCAGTTCTGATTACCATTTGCTTCAGAACGTCCAAAAAGTTATGTTATTTTTATTTTGTCTAAGTTATCTCTATGAAATAATAAGGATGATAAAAAGTGCACACAAAACTCCCCCGTGCGCAATGACACACACTTTATAAATTTGAATGTTGTGTGTTCATTTCAAACTTGCGATTGATTTTGAAAAATGAATTGCGTCACAGCGTGTTAAATAATGCAATAGCGATGATCTTCAGTTCCTTCAGCGCTTTGATTACTATTGTTAAACGTATTATTATATTATTTAGAACCTTTTTTGTCAGTCACTAGTCAGTCAGTTTGTAAATAAGTCAGTTGTAAGTGGTTTCAGTGAGACTGTATTTTCAGCTTAAGTCTTGACTGTGTTTTAAAACTTTTAATGGATCGACATGACAACAATTTCATTAAATATATAAAGTCTTAGAGTAATTTTAGAAATAAGTAAAGTATTTCTCTATTTTCTGTTACAGCATTTTACCTTGAAAGTTCTGATAAATAAATATTGAAAATGAAACTTTGGTTGCTGTTGAGTCAAAACAAGTCTACAGCGTTTACGCTACCTTGCCAAACTCAGAGAAAGCAAAAGATCTCATTGTAATGGCACACATCTTGAGTATGACCTCAGCCATTTCGCAACACAAAAGCCTCATATATATTGGAAGCACACATGACCATTATGGAAGAATATTGAATGGTCACGTGGTTCAAATGATGACAGTTGTTTTGATGTGTGTATAAAAAGATGATATAAATAAGTGCATAACTTATAATAATAGAGTCTTTATTATTATTTACCCCCGTAAGTAATACTATTGGTAAAATACTGGGCATAATGATAATCACATTTTCAGATATTAAAATTGTCAATGGCCACTTGATGACATAACAATAGAAAAATTCACTTTTCAAAACATTATATTTATAATAGATGCAGTCATCATCAATATCATGTGTTTTTCATGTTAATAATAATAAAATACCACAATAAGCCTCATTGTTATATGATAACACCATCATAATTGGTAAACCATAACAAGAAAGTGATTTTTTTAAGTTTAAGTGTAACACTTGGTTAATGATTTACAAAATCTGTTATTGTAATATACGGAGCTCCAATGGAGGATCGAACCCACGACCTCTGGAGTGGTAGTCAGACACTCAAACCTGTTACCATGTCGCTGAAAAGTTAGCTCAAAAGCAAGGCTGTTGGAAGTGACCTAAAATCACTACACTCCTCCCCCTCTTAATATTTCAAGGCCAGACATGCCCGCTACAGCATGTCACATTGACACTTTGCTATAGTGTCGACCGCTTCAAAAGCGGCTCCTTGAAGCCATTAAACAGCTCACCTCCACATTCTGAATCACAGTTCATGTTTTGCCTCGTCGCCATTATTGTAAATATACAGAGCTCCAATGGGGGATCGAACCCACGACCTCCGGAGTGGTAGACAGACACTCTAACCACGTCGCTGAAAAGCTAGCTCAACAGCAAGGCTGTTGATAGTTCTGGCTACCATAACTTTAAATGTCGCTTTTTTATGATTTTTGACTGGCGCGACTTTATAGTTATGGACCAACCCCATTAGGAAAGTCAACCAGAAATTCCCGAAAAGTTGACAGTTAACAAAGACCGGTCCAAAACAGCTTTTAAATGCAGTTATTGGCCAAAATCAACCACTTGATCGGAAAAATTGACATTTTTCACATTTAACTGATATATTCTTTCACAAAATACTATCTTAAACATTAAAAATTTATCTATTCTGCTCTTAATTATCGAGAAAAACAGCGATGTGACAGACTGTCTTGAAATGCGAATCTCTCGAGATTTCACTGTCATATGACGTTATTTCTATTTTTAGTAACATACCATGTGCTTAAGTGTTTTCAAATTCAGAATGACAATACCAGGTATTTTAGATTATTCTGGCCTGTTTTGTAAACAAATTGTAGTGTAAATACAAACTCAAAGTAAATATTATTTAAAACTACCTGATTCACTCTGAAATCAGTCTTATAATCCACCAGACGTAAGTTGTCAATCACAAATAATAGATTTCAGAAAACGAAAGTAATGTTTACAATTTCCGCAAATAATGTCAAGGTCGATCCGAAAGTATCCAAATGAAAACTTGTCACGTGACAAAGCGACAATGGCGTTAAAATTGTGAATTTCAGACTGATGATAGTTATTTTCATCTATTGTACAATGCATTTGAAACATTTGAACTTTGAAATATTCCCCGATGCAGTAATTTATATTCATTCACCAATATATGTAGAAATGTATCCAAGAAAATGAGCTTTATTTGATTTATAGCGTGACATAAATATGTTACGACTCTGGTTGACTTTCGATACGGGGTTGGCTTCAGCGTACAGGTATGTCAATACTATATAAACTGTACGCTAAAGTTTCTTTAGCCAGGCTGTTGGAAATGACCTTAAATCGCTACACTGTTAAAACTCATGCTTGTGTTGATCAAAATTAACACAAGCCCACACTATCCCTGAACTGGTACATTTTGAACAGGTTTAATCTGATTCTTGATTTCATATAGGCTGACATGTATTGCACTCAAGTAATAAGTGAAGAATTTTGAATTGCTAGGCTGACCTGTTAATTTTGATGACTGTGCATATCCTCGAGTATCCTAACATCGTGGTAATAACGAAAGTCGGCCTCGCGCGACGTAAACTGTCAAGAGATCTTGGCGGTTCAACACTTAAATATTACATCGGTTATCGGTTAATGTTACAACGGTAGATAAAACAAAAAACATGCAGCAAAATATTACATAATCTACCATTTCATTGCATACCCATTGCTCAGCGTCTCGGTCCCTGTGTATCCTAAGTTCGTGGTAAACCTTCCAGGTTAAAATTGATCAACTCCCGGTTTCAAAATGTTTTTTTTTTGCATAAGGCCAATCAAAACAATTGTTTACTGTAACTAATTAACTTTCATTTATCTGAGAATTTTTAATGTGGGATTAACAAGTTCTAACTTTTGAACACTGAAAATAACAAAAACACTATCTACGTATGTCTCATTAAAACAGAACTTATTCCTCGGAACCAGCAATGGCCGGATGCAGTAAAAGGGATCCCCAATCCTTACATAAATTAAATAATATAATTAGCTGCGTTTACATTTCTACTCAAAATCAACAAAAATTTCGTACAATATTTCGTAAAATAAAGCTAAACAATTAAAAATCATTGTTCCTTATGGTCATTGTCGAAATTTCAACGCCAGATGTGGTCTGGTAGACTAGATGCTTGTGTATACAAAATGCTCGTTTTTAATTATGGTTTTAACATGGTACCATTTTAGTATTCATGTGTCGTATCAATAGATATAATCACAGGAAATTAACATGGAATTTATTGTGGTCACAAATAAATAAAAATGAGCATTTTGTATCTACAAAAATCTAGTAATCATACCACATCTAGCGTTGAAATTGTGGCTATTGCTATAAGGAACACTGATTGTTTAGGTGTTAACTTTATTTGACGAAATACTTTAGGAAATTTTCGTTTATTTAGAGCGTTTAAATAGAGACTTTAACCCATTTAACTCAGTGCTATTTTATTGCAAACCATTGATAAAATGTAGAAAACAGCTAAAATATCAAGTCACTTAAACCGTAAAATAAAAATTGCTTGGGCCTTGGCCTAAAATTTAAATACTCATTTGCATACGCGGCCCTGGAAAGGTCACCTCGTTTGCTCTGTAAACGAAAATAATGGGGGCAACACTTTGGGGCGTTATATCGGTCATTTTTGCACGTGCTATGAACATGGAATAGTAAAATATCATTTTTTTAGAAAGGTGGTAATACATTTATTCTTATTTACCTGTTTGAATCGCATTTTAGTTGAATTTCTTCTCGGACGCTGTGTAAACAAACCGCTGTCACTTTTGACATAAGTCGCAGGCGAAAAATAACGCATGCGACGAGAGGTCACGAGAATAATGGATACCACGATGTTAGAACTCCCACGATGTTGGGATACTCTACGATATCTAGTTTACCTGTAAATGTTAAATGTTTGTCAAATATAACATCAAAAATTGAACATTCGCAGGTCCCGGTGAGCAATTGCTTCTTTTAGAACAGTCGGAAAAGATTTGATCATCGAATTATGCCTGACACTTGACAGTGCAAAAGCTGTTTGAAAAACATTGTCATTGTGATTTTTTGCCAAATGAAAGAATGGTTTCGCGGAATCTACTGTCTGTCTTTGCATTTGGTGCAAACGCGAAAGTATGTAATTTATTATATGTTTCACTGAAAAGATATAATATTACATTAGATCTAAGATACATATACCACTAAATGTTTGTTTAGCAAAATGCATACCCTATTCCAATGAAACTTCACAGACGACAAAGAGCAGACTTCCGTAAAAAGTCCCACAATGCAACTATTTGATTAGCGCACGCGCACTCAAGCCCGTAGCCCAGCTGCCTGGGCACAATACACCTGAAATGGAACGAAGACATTCTAGCTTACTAATGCGTTAATTGTTGAAAATTTTATTGCGAACATAATCTTCATGTATCATTTCATTGTTCAAGCGTCTGTTCAGTTTGGTTATTGAATTTTTAGTGCTTTATATGGACAATAATTTGGGTGATTTTTTTCTGGACGCTAGGTGGCTCTTACCGGAAGTTGAAAATGTAAACACAAGATACATGTAAGTAACATGTGCACATAAGTGAATCGTTGTATGAACGTTGTTATCAACAATGAGCGTGCAAGTTAAAACTCACGCGAAAACGGAATTCGATAGAGTAGAAATGGCTTGCAGCGTCAAAAGCTTTTCATCTCCGGAAGCATTTAGAAAGTCAAAGGATGACAGCACAATCAAAAGTGAAAGTAGATTTACACAGCCGTGGGGAAGGAAACGAAGATACAGTCAAAGTGGGAGACGCGATGATGGTGCTGCACGGAGAAAGCGAATTAAGTCTACACCAAGCATTGGACCACTGCCAAATAAGTTTCTAAATGGTGGTAGTATTGATGACCCATTGAATTTAAATGGTCTTGACCATTCAGAACTTGGGAAACAGTTAAATTCAGTGACACCTCAGTCCTCTCCTTTGCCTTCCAGAAGAGAATCTATTAAAGTTGCCATTCCATTTGATTTCACAGATCCACTGAAATTGAATGATAGTGATGAGAGTTTAGACTTTGAAAAGTTATTGCGGAAGAAAAGGCAGCGCAGTAGACATCGAAAGAAGGATGATGGTGCGATCTTTAGTCCACCTAAAAATATCATAAAAGATAAAAACTTAATGGAGGCGCTAAAAATTGAAATAGACACAGATCAGTTTAAAGATGATGCAAATGCTGTTTTTGAACTGAAACCCAAAGAACTTGTGAAGCCAAGATCTGTTTGCGACAAAATAGTGTCTCCTGTTATTCCACAGGTTTCCCCCAAATGTGTGAAAAGGAGGAGGACCAACAGCGGCAGTAAAACTGAAACCTCTCCAACTATTGCAAGATCTCTTAATTTGCCATCAAATCATCTGGGAAAACATCATGATAAGAAAACGCCTCCAAAAAATAAATTCAGACAGCCAAAACCACCACAAAGCAAGAGAGACTGTAATAAATCTGGTGCTGGAAAAAAGACTCTAAAGTTTATATATGGCAACTATAACAGATATTATGGATATCGTAATCCTACATTGGAAGAAGATGGACGGTTGAAGTGCTTTAGAAAGGAATGGTTTGAAAGCAAATGTGTTCTAGATATTGGCTGTAATGTTGGAAACTTGACTATGTCATTGGCTTTGAAATTTAATCCAGCAAAAGTGACAGGAATGGATATTGATCCAAGTCTAATCGGCGCTGCTAGGAAGAATGTTAGATACTACATGTCTGCAAACCTAACAGAAGCGACGAAATTTCCAATCTCAAACCTATTGAGCTATGGACCCATTGTGGCACCACCTGTATCAAATGATGCCAGCAAACAGCCAGTTTTTCCACACAATGTTTTGTTTAAGCAGGTAAGTATTTAAGTGTTGACTGCTAAGTGCACAATGTATAAGTGCCAATCGAATGAATATATATCTATCAGTTGTACTAATTAAGCATAATGGGAACGCAAAATGTCAGGCATTTATAGGTCAACATGACCTAGTTATATTGTAGCCTCCTAGTGACCAGGAGCCAAGGGTTCAATCTGCGTTTAGAGAGTGTTCTTAAGATCTCTCTTAAAACACCATGAATGGGTTTGCCTAGAGTGAAATTTAGCGATAATATTTGCACCCATTTAGCTAACTTTTCTTTTTTCAAAGAGTTAGTACATGTAGCAATGCATAATAATTTTTAGTTGAAGTAAATTAGTTTGAAGTAAATCCATGAACAAACAATACCAGTAAAGCAACAGTTGAACTTTCATATAAATCGAACAAACACGATTTATATTTTCTATATTTTCCATTGGTAAAATAATGCAACTTAATGTAAGATATCAGGGCTTTTTTTCTTTCTTTGGGACTCGCCGAAAAACGGCCCTTTCCCCTCGAATTTTTTTTCCCTTCAGCAGGTAAATTTTCCCTCAGACTTCATTTTTTCCCCTAAAAAAAAATTTTATTTTTTATTTTTTTTACTTTAAATACATAAGTTAACCTTATCCAGTGTAGAAAATATAACATATTGCATAATTAAATTATCTGTTGCCTTGAATTTGTTTAAAAAACAGCAAAATATATTACATTGATTATTTAAGACTTTCCTTATTTTCCCCAAAATCCGGCGTTTCGAGTGATTTTTTCCCCCCAAATCAGGCATTTGCGCGATTTTTTTTCCCCTAAAAAACGGCCAGGCCCATTCCCCAAAAACAGATAAAAACCCCTGGATATATTTCATATAAACCACAAACATTCCTTCTCTTTTTTTTTTCTTCTCATTAATCCAAGTTAAGGTAGACGTGACTTCCCCCTAAACTGTGACCCTCTGCCAAGTACAGGTTTTACCCAGGACACAAACTCAAAAGCATTTCAAGAAGCCTAAGTAAGGCTTTCAATGAAATCTAGCCAAAGTGAATAGGTTAAAACAAAAATGTAAAGCGGGTCTAACCCGGTCTTGTAAACCACATATTATTTGTTGAATACAATAATACATCCTGTCAGCATATCTACATAAATGACATTCCATACATTGTTTATAAAAAAATGTGTTTCAGGGGAACTATGTGTTGGAAACAGATGAACTGCTGGACCTACAGAAGGAAGAATTTGATGTTATTCTAGCGCTCAGCATAACAAAATGGATCCACTTCAATTGGGGAGATGAGGGTTTGAGGCGGTTCTTCAAACGAGTGTACAAGCAGCTGCGCCCAGGGGGACGTTTCATACTGGAGCCTCAGCCTTGGTCTTCGTACAAAAAGAAAAAGAAACTGACGGTAATGTTTTTGATATTTTTGTGTTAGTGTGTTATTTTATCGTGTTTAAATTGTACTTGACTTCTTAAAAGCTAAAAGTGTACTGGACATCTCAAATTTATCCACTCTGCTAAAAAGAATACATTTTTTCCACCTAAAAAAATCAGGACAAATAGTAAGGATATTGAGGCTCATTGGGTCATTGTCGACCTGAAATGGCCCACAAGTCAACCAGGGTAGACTAAAAGCGGATTCATGTCACCCTTGGGTGACTTCAAGCAGACGCTAGTCACCCCTGGGTGAGTCTCTGACTAGAATCCGCTTCATGTCACCCAAGGGTGACATGAATCCGCTTCTAGTCACCCCAGGGTGACATGAATCTGCTTCTTGTCACCCTGGGATGATTTCAAGCCGATTCAGGTTGATTCATGTCACCTGGGGATGACTTCAAGCCGACGCTAGTCACCCCTGGGTGACTTGAATCGGCTTCATGTGACCCAATGGTGACATAAATTGGCTTCTAGTCACCCCAGGGCAGAGCTCCAGATAAAAATTTGGTCAAATTCTTATTTACTCCCTATTTTAAAAACTAATTCTTATTTTACCCCCTATTTATAAAATTTATTCTTAACAATATATTACCAAATAGTTTTGAGTGCTTTAGATTCGCAGTTAGTTACGTAAGAGCTTATAAGTTCATCAAATATTGACGAAACCATGCATGCTTTGGGTATTTGAATCTAATTGAGGACTTTTGACACTGAAATGGCTTTTTTGCCTTCCACGCTTCAATACACCGCTTCAGTCGGCCATTTAGATTTTTTCTGTAAAATGGTCACTCACACTTCGGCTTTATATATGCTATGTTCTCGAACATTCGTGCCCCTTAACTATTATTTCGCGCATGCGCATACAATGACAAGTATTTTTTAGCATTGTATAAGATACTATTTCAGTATTAAACCATCTGAAAATCGTCTTTGTTTACATAGTTACTATTTTTTTCAGCTTGTGAAGGTGAAGGCCAATGATCTGCTTCATCCAGAAAATTATTCTCATTGGATTCGTGCTCCTCGCTTGACCGCGTTCTAAACGGGGCTCCCAGTGGGGAAGTTATTTGGATTGCAATGCGGATTGCAATGTCCTTTTTCTAAGACACAATTGAATGTGTACAGGGTTCGACACTAAGGCACGTCCGACAGGCATTGTCTAGTAAGATCGGTGGTCGGGCTAGTAAAACTGTGGGCTAGCTTGTCCGACTGGTCCATTATTTACATCAGAACAAAACTAGCGTATATAAATAAACGCGGAGGAGAGCTTCCCACAGAAATAGCTTGATTCCATTGGTAAAGTTGTCATGAATATTAACCCTTTGCATGCTGGGAAATTTGTAGTCTGCTTAAATGTTGTCTGCTGAATTTCTAAAATTAGCATTTTCTTCAATTTTTTTCAAAGAATACTATCAGAATATTCTGTGGCGTCTTATCTGGATCCAAACTGTTTGCAAAGACCTTCAAAATTCGGTTCCAGCACTGAAAGAGTTAATGTTTTTCTGCAGTGTCGTAGAACTTTACATCATGTTTTTACGACTTCTATCGAAAATCGGTTTCGTCAATGTAAACATTTTGGCGACCGCGCAGCAGACGAGAGAATGTAATTTAAAGAATGGCTTTGTACAAGGTTGGATTTTTGTCCGACACAAAAGTTAATAACTAAGAATCCAACGGTAAAACTGACACAGATTATGATGGAAAAGGGCCTTGGAGCTGTGGTAGAATGGAGCACAGCGGTCAAGGAGGCTAGAATTTGATAACGTTTAATAAATGTCACCTGCTGTACAGACATAATTTGTTTAACTGGTGATAAACAGTGAAATTACAACAAACAATGTATGTTGTTAAATAGTTTTATATTATTTTTTTTCTCTTTGCATCAGATAACTTTCTTGTGTTCACTAATTATTTTCTGATAAAACCTGATTAAACAGTTACACGACACAATTCTGTTTATTTGCTATGTCATTTATGGTCTAGTAGACATCAGATTCGGGCTAGTAAATTTTAAGAGGAGCTGGTCCGATGGTCTGGCTGTAAAAAAAGTTAATGTCGAACCCTGGTGTATTTAATGATGGAAGCGATTTATTTTCAAATATAAAATTCCAAATAAGAGCAGGGATGTAAATATTTTTAACCATGGTTACTTTCAACAAAACAATGCAAATGTGTTAATTGAAATATAATTGTCTCGCGCGTCTTGCATATTGAGTTACAATACCCTGTCGGGTACCTGTCAGTGCTCCGAATTAAATAGAGCGTGGCCTTCCTTAGAAATGCTTCTGCCACTTGCACAGAATTTCTAAACTTTTTTGTTTTAAGTGCTGGCGATTTATAATGCAATAATACTCTGCAATGGTATTTTTTACCACAATTTAAGCAATATTTATGTATGTGTGGAACATTTCTTGTTTAAAACTCATTTTCTCGGCAAAATAGTCAGCAGTTGTAAACGCTCGATCTAATTGAATAGATTCCTGACACGCGAAGTATTTGGCGAGAGCGAAAATGACGTATTAAATTGAGCACGAATCCAATGAGAAGACACGAAAGTATGAGAACGAGGCATAGGTCATAATGACCTTTAGGTCGCCTTTAAAGTCATATCAAAAACTATATTTAACATTTACTTTTAATGGCATTTTGAATAGATATACAGTATATTACTTGTGTGAAAAAATTACGATAAGTGTAATTAAAAAGGTACAATAAACAGTAATGACTCGCCTGCAAATCTAGGAGAACAGAATCGAGACCGTTTGGCCTTTCGACCGTTCTTAGGTGTGGCTCTTGCAAACAGCAAACACTTGAGTGACGTTGATTTAAAGTTGCAGTTTTAATTAAGCGCCTAGAGGAGCCAGAACCGGGATGAAATGTTTAGGTATACATAATTTGCTACTGGAAGTTTTACGCATGTTCGAAATTTTCGATTTCGTGTTTTATTTTTTCAATGCGTAACTTTACGCAAAGATTTTAAATCTAAATCGTTATTTAAGAAATTTAATTCGTTTTTACGCCTTTACGCATGTTATCTGGAGCACTGCCCCAGGGTGACAAGAATCGGCTTGAAGTCACCCCAGGGTGACATGAAGCGGCTTATAGTCTCCCCCGGATGACATGTGGGCCATTTTAGGTCGACAATGACCCATTGAGCGATATTAAGTGGACCTATACAACCCTTCCTTTCAGACATTTTAAATTTAAATTGCAAAACAATCCTGATTATTGCATGATTTAATTAAATGGATAAATTGGTTTTAAACATTGATGCAGCATTTAGTTGTAATATTCCTTTTTTTTAGCCAACCATACATGAGAATTTTAAGAGCATACATCTGCGCCCGGAGCAATTCACTGACTACCTTCTCTCTAGGGATGTTGGTTTTAGTACCTGCAATACTGTAGATGTGCCATACAACGCATCCAAAGGTAAGTTGAACATGGGATCCAGAGTTGTTTGTAAAATTTTGACAATTTTATTATGTTATGGTTTTTACGGCAGTTAAATATGATTGCACTGTTAATGTCATACTTGTTATTTTTTCATTGATGTCAGACATATGGTATAATATTGTGTGTAGCAATAGCATTAACAGTAAGTGACTGTTTAAAAAAAGTATTTTTATTATGCCTCCGGATCGAATGATCGGGGGTATACATGTACTGTTTTTGGCCTGTCTTTCATTGTATGTGTGTGTGTGTTCCAAAACTTTAACCAAAACTTTAACCATGGTCATAACTTTTGCAATATTGAAGATAGCAACTTGATATTTGGCATGCATGTGTATCTCATGGAGCAGCACATTTTGAGTGGTGAAAGGTCAAGGTCATCCTTCAAGGTCAAATATATGGCTTCAAAGCGGCACAGTAGGGGGCTTGTGTTTCTGACAAACACATCTCTTGTTAATTATATTTGAATGTCAAAAGGGACGAAAATGTAATCATAAACTTATTTGTATGACTAATGTGCGTGGTGTTGTAGGCTTCCGTCGGCCAATCCTGGTGTTCTTCAAGAGTGACACGATACAGAACAGCCCCTGGTCTGAGGTGGGGAGCTACACACCTGTACCCATAATACACACCACAGTGGGAGCCTTCCATGACGGTAATCAGCTCATTCGTTCTTTATTGCAGTGTGTCTTTGTTATCATTATGGGAATAGGGCCAGTTCCCTTTGGATTGGGAAAAATTGTGTCGTTTTGACTCGAATTGGGATAGTAGTGCTGGTGTTTTTATGCTGGCAAATACTTCAAAATTGAGAATAAAAGTGTTTCAATATTATATTTACCAAGGTTCAACTTATTGAGCTAGAAGGGAGGAGAACCTTCAATTGGGAATTGTAAGGTCCCTGTGTAAGGTCCCTGTGTAAGGTCCCTGTTTTGGAAATATATATTTTTTTTTACGTTGGGAATGGGGCTGTATGCCATTGTTAGGGCCACTATAAGGTGGGAACTCATCTTTCATATCATGCAGAGAGCAAGGGGGCTGGCAACTTTGTCCTTTACTTAAATTGTAGAGGTTAACAAAAGGCAAATGTGTTTTGGCACAAGCATGTACTCTGAAATGATAGCTCTTCTTGTTCATCCGTATCCATACATATTGGGAGATATATTTTTTATGACCATATTAATTGGCTTGTATGATTTACATGCTGATTTATATTGTTGAACTAAAACCTGGTTGTATGCTTCTTGTGGCAAATGTAGTAAAAATTGACAGACTTGAACCAAAATATAAAGGTAGCATCATTCTGTCAATATGGCTTTAATAGAATGTCAGATCAAAGTAAATAACAATTCTGGTAGTATTATTATGATTACTGTTTGCAAGTTAACCATTAAATTAAAACAACAATGACATTTTATTGTGTGTCTAACAGTTTTTAACCTTTTTACATTGTTATGAATGGAATATGATGGAACTGATAAATAATTATCTATTATGACATAAGTGTTGCACAGGTTTTTTTCCAACTCCAGAGGTGTTTCCAAAATTCGTAACCTGTTACACATATTTCTATTGCTAGATGGCAGCCTGATGTCTGAGGATTCAAGTTCCAGTTCCTCTGACAGTTCATGCTCTCAATGCTCCGAGGTGTCTGGCGCGTCGAGTCTCGCCAATTGTGACAGGATAGTGGCTAACCTGGAAACATGCACCAAACGTGTCACCTTTGATATGGGGGTGCTGAAGCCTGGCACAAGTCCCGCCCAAGTGTTCTCAGGGGTCGATACCGGTGAAGAAGATGTAATGGAGGTGAAACCTTATGGGGACCCAGTGGTTGATGGGGACCCAGTGGTTGGTCATGCAGACAGTATTGAATCTGCTGGCAATGAAGTTAATGATGCAGATATGGCTAACGTTGAACATAGTGAACCCTCTAGTGCTACTACTGTAACATATGGTAATGGAAATAATATTCAGAACAATACATGTGCTCCTGCGGCAGGACAAGACTTATCTGAACAAGTCAAAAGTGTGGCTGATAACACAGACTCTGGTTAAATAATACAAGTGGACACTGAAGTTGAGATGTGCTATAATGCTTTATTTAAAAATTGATTAACATATGCTAGCCCATGTAATGGACTAAATATAATTCTTAAGAGTTACAAGTAACAGAAGAGTCATTTTCAAAAAAGACTTTAGGTACAAGACATTTCCACAAGGAGGAAGAAAACCACATGCTGAAACCACATATGCTTGCATTTCTATGTTAGTGAATTATAATATCTGATGCAGATGAAAAAATGTGTGACTGTATAAGCCAAAACATTTTTAAGGAGGGATAAATAAAGGATATATGTTGCTTGTTGTACAAATTATACTGAAAATTGTGAACAGGCTTTGCATTGTATATGGCAGCTATTTTATGTGTTTATGTTATAAAAATACACAATGCCTTTTATTATTACTCAAACATAATTTTACTGGTATGCATTGTTTGTGTATGTTCTTGCATACAAATCAATTGTCAAACCTTATACAACTGTAGTGATAAATGTGCAAGTTTTTCCATTAAAATGTGGTGTAAAATGGGCATATTTGATACTGTTTGAGTTTCGCTTTCCATCTATTTTTGTTATTCTTACCTGACTGCATATGATTCATTTCCAGTTAAGTTTTCATGTATTGTCCTACCAGTCTGATGAGGTACAAGTTTCATTGACAGCTGTATTCTGAATTAATCGTGGGTAATCTTGGTTTGCACATCTACTAAAGGTCAATAGTTGAATACAACCTCATGGATTATGACTTTATGCCCCCGGTAGGGTGGCATATAGCAGTTCAACTGTCCCTCAGGCTGTCCGTCCGTCCGAAACATTGGCCATAATTTTTGCAATATTGAAGATAGCAACTTGATATTTGGCATGCATGTGTATCTCATGAAGCTGAACATTTTGAGTGGTGAAAAGTCAAGGTCATCCTTCAATGTCAAAAGTAAAAAAAAAATAAAAAAAATACTATCCAAGGGAAGTAATAAGCTTTAAAAGGGAGATAATTTCTAAACCTGCCAAATGATATATTGAAATTTTATTTCAAAGCGGCGCAATGGGGGGCATTGTGTTTCTGAAAAACATCTCTTGTTTCTGTTAAGAATGAATAAATACCTGTAATTGCAGTAATTGTGCCTTCAAAAAATTACTCTAAACATCATTTTTTGTCAACACTTTTGAAGTCCTCATGTTGATTTCTAGTGTTCAAATTGAGCGTTCTGTATTTTATTTGTTTTGAACAGTGAACACTTATATAACAAACACACTTGCAACTTGTACACATAAAAATATTGGATGGAAGCTTTTTCATAGCCTTGTTATTGTTGAGTTGTTTGGTGCATTTTATGTTGAACAGATTTCAAGTGACCCTTGTTATTCAGTGATTCTCATATTTCATTGCAATATGCATTTTTATACCCCCATTACCAATGGTAATGGGGGCTATATAAAAGTCACTTTGTCTGTCTGTCTGTCGATCGGTCTGTCCCGAAAGCTTGTCCGGCCATAACTAAGTTGTTAATTGTGAGATTTTAAAATCATTTGGCACATTTGTTCACCATTATTGGACGGTGTGTTGCGTCAAAAAATTACGTCAATATCCCAAAGGTCAAGGTCACACATTGAGTTCAAAGGTCAAAAATGGCCATAAATGAGCTTGTCAGGGCCATAACTTTGTCATTTATTGTGAGATTTTAAAATCATTTGGCACATTTGTTCAACATCATTGGACGGTGTGTCGCACGAAAGAATTACGTCGATATCTCAAAGGTCAAGGTCACACTTTGAGTTCAAAGGTCAAACATGGCCATAAATGAGCTTGTCCGGGCCATAACTTTGTAATTTATTGAGAGATTTTAAAATCATTTGGCACATTTGTTCACCATAATTGGACGGTGTGTCAAGCAAAAAAATTACGTCGATATCTCCAAGGTCAAGGTCACACTGAGTTCAAAGGTCAAAAAAGGCCATAAATGAGCTTTTCCGGGCAATAACTATGTCGTTCATTGTGAGATTTTAAAATCATTTGGCACATTTGTTCACCATTATTGGATGGTGTGTCCCGCGAAAGAATTACGTTGATATCTCCAAGGTCAAGGTCACACTTTGAGTTCAAAGGTCAAAAAAGGCCATAAATGAGCTTTTCCGGGCCATATCTATGTCGTTCATTGTGAGATTTTAAAATAATTTTTTCACCATCATTGGACGGTGTGTCACACGAAAGAATTATGTCAATATCTCCAAGGTCAAGGTCACACTTTGAGTTCAAAGTTAAAAAATAGCTATAAATGATAATGGCATAATAATTCTTAAAATTCGCATAAATTAGCTTCTCTTGTTTTGTAAAGACAGCATGCAAAATAGTCTGTGTCAATGCAGCATGTGGGGGTTTAAGTCACGTCTGTGACAAAGCTCTAGTTATTATCAACTACCATTAAATAAGATACAAGTTAATAAGGCTTATGTTGTTCTTCTTACTTTAGTTCACAACAAATGACTTAATTAAGTTCCTTACATATTAACAATTACAAGCATAACCATGTGTTAGTACAGGAAACCGAAATAGTTAACAAATGAATTCCTAGCATGTAGCGAAACAACTATTAGTTATACAGTTTTATAATTTGTGCATCACAAAGCAATTATTTGTGCACTGGCTTGCATTCAAGAAATTTTGTGAAAAGTATAATTTTCAATTTGAGGTGTGCATACTCCTGTGCTTACACATGACATTAAAGGGGCCTTTTCACGTTTTGGTAAATTAACAAAATTGAAAAAAGTTGTTTCAGAGTCACAAGTTTTCGTATTTGTTAGGAAATTTGTTAAGAAACAGTAATACTGAACATTTAGCATGCTCTAAAATAGCCATTACATGCATCTTTTGACGATTTAAAAACCTGAAAATTATAAAGCGTTGCAATGTGAAACGATTGAATAATTTGGAGAGTTCTGTTGTTGTCGTTAAATTTTGTGAAACTACCAGGACTGCTTATATTAAGTATAAAATACATCTCTCAATGTATGAGGAAGGATGGCCGAGTGGTCCAAGTGGTAGGCTTTTTACTACAGGACTCCAGGAGTCAGTGGTTCGAGCCCTACTGAGGGTACTTTTTTTCATTTTTAAATTTTATTCTTGATTTTTTGCTCACCTGTCACGAAGTGACATGATGACTTTATGTGACCGTGTGATGTCCGGTGTCCGTTGTGCTTGTGTGTGTGCGTGCGTGTGTCCGTCAACAATTTGTTTGTGTAGACAGTAGAGGTCACAGTTTTCATCCAATCTTTATGAAATTTGGTCAGAATGTTTATCTTGATGAAATCTGGGTTGGGATTTTATTTGGGTCATCTGGGGTCAAAAACTAGGTCACTAGGTCAAATAATAGAAAAACCTTGTGTAGACAATAGAGGTCACAGTTTTTATCCAATCTTTATGAAATTTTGTCAGAATGTTTATCTTGAAGAATTCTGGGTTGGGATTGTATTTGGGTCATCTGGGGTCAAAAACTAGGTCACTAGGTCAAATAATAGAAAAACCTTGTGTTGACAATAGAGATCACAGTTTTCATCCAATCTTTATGAAATTTTGTCAGAATGTTTATCTTGATGAAATCTGGGTTGGGATTGTATTTGGGTCATCTGGGGTCAAAAACTAGGTCACTAGGTCAAATAATAGAAAAACCTTGTGTTGACAATAGAGGTTACAGTTTTCATCAGATCTTAATGAAATTTGGTCAGAATGTTTATCTTGATGAAATCTGGGTTGGGATTGTATTTGAGTCATTCTGGGGTCAAAAACTAGGTAACTAGGTCAAATAATAGAAAAACCTTGTGTAGACAATAGAGGTCACAGGTTTCATCAGATCTTTATGAAATTTGGTCAGAATGTTTATCTTGATGAAATCTGGGTTGGGATTGTATTTGGGTCATCTGGGGTCAAAATCTAGATCACTAGGTCAAATAATAGAAAAACCTTGTGTAGACAATAGAGGTCACAGTTTTCATCCAATCTTTATGAAATTTGGTCAGAATGTTTATCTTGATGAAATCTGGGTTGGGATTGTATTTAGGTCATCTGGGGTCAAAATCTAGGTCACTAGGTCAAATAATAGAAAAACCTTGTGTAGATGAAAGAGGTCACAGTTTTCATCATGTCTTAATGAAATTTTGTCAGAATGTATTAATTAATGAAATCTGGCTTGGGATTGTATATGAGTCTGATAGAATTTAAGTTGATGTAGCAATGTTAGTCAGGTGAGCGATTCAGGGCCATCATGGCCCTATTGTTACTGAAGCTTTTTAGATCAAATGATTGCATTCATCAATATAAAGCATTTAATGACAAACTTCAAAACATGCCAAAATCTGTGAAAAGGCCCCTTTAAATAATGATTTGTCAGAGTGGGGAGTTTATGAAATTCTTGAAGAATGCACCCTTAATGTTATGATTGTGTGGGCTGTTTCTCACGAACTTCTGTGTTAAATTCAGCAAAACTGTGGAGGAATCTTCATTTTCAGGAGGTTCTCATACAACCAGGACGTTCTGCTTCCATGATTTGTCTTGTAGTGATGGGACTTGCAAGGCCTTAAAATAATTTATATAACTTAAATACTTGTCAGAAATATTCTTCAGCAAATTCTGGACAGATTTCCATAAATTACCAAGAGGAAGAGTGCACACTTTGGGTTGTTCTATGTAAATGATATTTCACAGAGTAATGGCACAGTTTTGTATTAATTTTTAGTGTGTCATTCTTTACCAGCTTTTGAAGTCAATTTATCAGCAACTTATTGCAGGAATTAGTTGTTAATTCAACCTTTATAAAAAGCTGCATTACAAATCAAATATTCCAGACACAGAGATTTCTGTGTATTGGGAACAAGTACATTTTTTAATGGCTGTATTTCACATATAGTCTTTATTTGTGCAGCGGTATATGCTAAGATTAAAGTTTGCGCACATACTTTTGCAACATTTTCATGTCCCCCAGATTGTTTTTGCCCTGTCTGTTGGTTTGTTTGTGCAAACTTTAACATTTGCAATAACCTTTGCACTATTGAAGATAGCATATTTATATTTGGCATGTATGTGTATCTCATGGAGCTGCACATTTTAAGTGGTGGAAGTTCAAGGTCAAGGTCATCCTTCAAGGTCAAATTTAAGAGTCAAAATCACTCATTTAATGTACACTTGCAATATTGAAGATAGCAACTTGATGTTTGGCATGCATGTGTATCTCATGGAGCTGCACATTTTGAGTGGTGAAAGGTCAAGGTCATCCTTCAAGGTCAAAGGTCAAATATATGGGGACATAGTGTTTCACAAACACATCGCTTGTTCAATTATGAAACAAAACTAATATGAAGTCTCTTTTGGAAAGAAGCCAAGATTGTGATCTCCAATTTATTTATTCTCCAAAAACACACAAATTCAGCAAGTCATATAAGAATATCTTGAACAAGAAAGATATATTGCAGCGTCAAAATAATGTAGATTTCTTGGCACATACGGTAATAAAACTGAACAAAAGGTCACAATAGCAAAAGCTACAAGTATATAAAATAAACTCACAAAAATGAACACAAACAAAGCTATACATTAATTATGCATACAAGATTGCAAATGTCGTTCTTAGGTACTATTTGCATGTTTCCACGCAGTTTACCGGTAAGTGACATATCAGATCTGATTTTTTATATACAAACTTATTGCAATCAATACACACCAACTTCTCCACTTTAAATGTAGAACAAATATTTCAATAGTTCAAAATGCACTGTTTAAAGAAGATCAGACATCTAAAAACTCAAAACAATACAAGTGTAGGACTTGATTTTTTTTAAAGCATTTCTCTTATGGTCGATTACAATTTAATAAATACTTAAAGGAAAATGGCATCCTTTTGACTGCATTACAATAGACTTGAGGCAGACTGGCATTGTTTCATTTTCAAAAAATATGCCACATACAATTACATTGGCAATACGTATAAAATAGCATGCACATCTTTTTCAAACAATAAAATGTACAACATTTTGCGGACCCTATTATTGCACAAAAACAGGATACAAATGTCACTATCGACAAGTATTTACAATTATAGAACCTTTTCACACTCCCAATAGAGAATTCTGTAGAAATCGCCTCCCTTGATATTAAGAAAATCCAGAAAGAGGCTGACATATGTGGAAGCTGGGATTAACATTTAAGGCAGTAACATGTTCAATGGATAAAATGTTCAATAAAATAAAATAATTTTTAAATCGTTTTTTTGAAATTGTAAATATCAAAAATCAATATGTTATATATACTACAATATAACTATAAATAAAGAAATAAATAAATATTTATATAACAAACCATTGCACAACATCATAAGTTAGATAACAGAGAAAAAAACTCATGTTATTAGCTCGGCTGTTTTCAGAGAATACCCGAGGTATTGTCATAGCCAGCTTGTCATGTTGTGTCGTGTCTTGTCCATCGTCGTCCGCGTCGTGCTAAAACCTGAACATTTTGTCAAGGTTTTGAACATTGGCTCTTAAATCAAAGTGCTTCAACCTACAACTTTAAAACTTCATATGTAGCTGCACCTTGATGTGTTCTACATGCCACACCCATTTTTGGGTCACTAGGTCAAAGGTCAAGGTCACTGTGACCTCTTAAAAAAAACAAAACATTCTGACAAGCATTCATCTATTCAAAACTGCACCCGCAGCCGAGCAAGGCACCCGTTACCCGGTGTTCTTGTTTTAGAACAAAACTGTTTGCTTGTTACAGTAAATTGATCATTGTGTATTTCATTGATGTTTACATAATAAACAAACATATAAGAAGGGAGTTTGGATGAATTTTTTTAATAAGCATAACCTTTATAACATTGTCTCTCAAATAGTATGTGCTACGAAAACAAATTGTAGATGTGTTTTATCACAGATTATAAAGTCTACATACTAACTATCTCACTTTAACTAAACTCTTGTACTCAAATGCTATGTCAATTAAAGAAGATGAGTAAAAACATGTCATATAAAGGGCAAGATTAAAGAACACTCCAATATTGCATTAAAAATGCAGATAATCAAGCTTATTAACAAAAGAAAACATTAAAACCACAGCAAAGCGAAAAGCACAATTTTTTCCAATACAATCTCAATAATTAGTTTTACGGCTAATGCGCATACAAACTTTTGAATTCCTGTTACCAGTCCAAAATCTAACACACAATTTTGTATGTTACTGTTATTACAATTTAATGATTTTATTCTTGGTCTTCTTGATGAAAAGTAAAAGCCGCTTATTATAAAATAACATCAATTACATTTAATAAAATCGATTAGCCTCATTTCACTTGCTAGTGTTTTTCAGATCGGTTCCTCTTTTTCTTTTGCATTAACTCCCCTGATTCAAACACCTGAGCCAACTCTGGTAAGCTTTTGGCCACATAGGCATCATCAGGGTCACTCTGGAGCTGTATTCCATCAGCTGCAGGCTGTTCAATGCCCAGATCATGTGAACTGATAGACACAAACTTGTTAACTCTGTCATAATCGGCCCCTGAGCTGTTGAGAGACAACTCAATGCCTGAACACTGCACGCCAGCATTATCTATGACATGTTCAGCAAGCTTCGTCAAACCTGAAACCTTGGCGATCAAGCCTTTCACATGCCCCGGCCTCACTGAGTCCTCTCCTACAGAGGAGGATAAATCAAGGCTGGTTTCCTGCTCAGAGTCAGATGTGACCACACTGAAACTACTGGTGCCTTCCGACTCTGGAGTGGGCATGGTAGAGGCCACAACACAGGCCCCATGTTCATGGGTGACCAACTCGGCTGTTACATCTGGCAGCACATTGTTGTGTATACTAGACACTGCAATAAACTTTAAGCTCTGATTGTCCATATCAGGCACTATTTCCACCTCTTTTTCAACATTACATTTATTTGGCAGGTGCACAGTTGCTTCCAATACCATAACCTCTACACCATTACTCACCTGATCTAAATCAATAAAGTTACAATTTACGTCACAAGAAAGATTTGTCACTGAAGCATTTTTCTCATTACCAAGAACAGATTCCAATAAACCCCCTCTTGCTTTGGGACTGCAGATATTCTTGTGATCACTGTCAAGGGTAGGTGAAGTAGCTTTCCCTGCCTCCTTGATCTCTGCAGACAGCCTCTTCACGGCGCCCTCCTTGCGCGCCGATGGTGCACGCAGGAGTCCCTTGGTCTTGATGAGTTCCTCATCCAGGGGGTTGGTGCGCTGCGCTGACTTGATGTCTCGCTCCTCCTCTGCAGCCCGCAGTGCGTCACACCTGAAACATACAGGGGTAACTTGTTGCGGGTTGTGATTTATGACCAACTGCTGACCCAATTCAGTCTTTAAAATTATGAGAAATCTTAGAGGGGTTTCCAGAATTTTTTCAATTTCAATTGTTCTTGTTAGTTTTGTAGATTACCCAGAATTATAAGCTTCATAAATTTTAGTAATTTAACATTTTAAATATTGGGAATAAAACATGCTTTGAATTCTTAAGGGTAGGAATAAAAACTTAGAGATAGTCTAAAAGCACCACCTCAGAACAACATACACTTTAATATTGATTGACAACGAAAATGGTATCAACTATTTCATCATAACATGATCTTAAAATTACTTTTTGGCTATTGATTCTTTATTAAATTTAGCTCCTCTCATTACTGGAAAAAAGTATTGCATTATTATCCAGATAGTGTAATAATGGCTATTTTGATTGTTGTCAACAAAACAAGAGCTGTGTTTGTGAAACACAATGCCCCCTACTGCGCTTTGAAACCATATATTTGACCTTTGACCTTAAAGGATGACCTAGACCTTTCACCATTCAAAATGTGCAGCTCCATGAGATACACATGCATGCCAAATATCAAGTTGATATCTTCAATATTGCAAAAGTTATGACCAAGGTTAAGTTTGGACAGACACACACAATGACAGACAGACACATACAATGACAGACAGTCAGACAGGCCAAAAACAATATACCCCCTATCATTCGATCCGGGGGCATAAAAAAGCAACTTTCCCATCTGAATATTTATAACTATCTCAAAAGAAGAGTTATCATATTATCAATAAAACGTTAGAGGTCACACACCACTAGTTGATATGGTATCCGCCAAGCAATAAAAAGGCCACAGGTTTGATGTAAACTCTTGGAGCATTTTCAACATTTTTTCTTAAGACTCAAAGTATTGGAAACAGACATGAGAGCCTCTCATAGGTTAAAACTACTTATAAAATAGACTAGACCCAGCCACCCTACTGAAGGAGCAATAGACAGGAAACAATGTTGCAAACTTCTCTAAATTATTTCAAACCACTTACTTGAGCAGATAAATATATTTCTAATATTGACAGGTTAAAATGTTGCCTCTATTTTTCACTAGCTGATCCCACAAAACGTTTTCTGACCTTTAGTTTGCTTTAGGAGACCACGATATTTTCTAAGTCATAATAAGCATCAGACTGGTAGAAAGTAAAAGAGCACCAAGACCATGCCTACCATTAGTTAGACCTTAACTGGAGTACAGCCCTACAATATGGACTCTGTAGTGAATAATTCACATACAACAAATAGAACAGAATGGAGAATAGAATGCCATCATTTTCGTACCAAGCAAACCCTTCAAGCCTAGGAATCTCACTAGTGTTACACCCATGATACAACAATTCAATTGTCGCAGTGGGGGGGGGGGGGGAGGTGGGGGGCTATGGTGTTGGCTCAGGAGGTCCTGGGCCACTCTGGGAGAATTCTCAAGATTTCCCCTGGAGTTGCAGAAAACTGGTTCTTTTCAGGAAACAAACTTAACCCTTTACCACTTAGATATGTATTTTGACGCATATGTAGTCCCTAACAAAGTTAAATTTAACTAAAGACTTTTCTTACTGTATTCACGTTTTAAAGGCGTCATTTCCAAACCTTAGATACTGATGATCAGCAAACAGCATAAAACCTGAACAGACTGAGAGTTCTGGTTTGATGCTGTTTTCAGGTAGCTATTTTCACTTTGCTTCTGAGTGGCAAAGGGTTAAGAGTATTACACTAGACAACTAGACAACAAATTTCCCAGCATGGGCTACTCTAGGAGAATTCTCAAGATTTCGCCTGGTTAAGGATATTTAATAGTGTACAGTGTTGAAATATGTCGGACTTTAAATTGTAAACTACTCTTTGGGGGCTGTAAACCCCAGCACATGTACAGCCATCATTCACATTGTTACCATGCAGTTTTTAGAGAGTGCATCCTTGAAGTGTGTCAGGTACACACGTGCCCCTATACCCACCTCTGTTGTGAGTCTGGCTGCATGGTGCTGATAGTGTTCAGAAGAGCCTGGTGCTGGCTGTCCTGATCTGCAGAACTCTGAGCTTTACCCAGCCTGAACATAGTTATAAAAATGTACAATGTTAATAAATACAAGACTGTCTAGCCTGAAGATAATATCAGGACCACTTTTCACAGCCACAAATGATGTCAAGAACTCTTTACCCAGCCTGAAAATGATGCCAAGAACACTTTATCCAGCCTGAAAATGATGTCAAAAACATTCAACCCAGGCTGAAAAGAATATCAAGAACACATTACACTGCCTTAAAATGATGCCAGGAACACTTTACCCAGCCTGATAATGATGTCAAAAACACTTTGCCCACACTTAATATGATGTCAAGAACACTTAACCAGCCTAAACATAATGTCAAGAACACTTTACCCAACCAAAAATGTCAAGAAAACATTACCCAGCCTGCAAAATATGTCATGAACACTTTATCCAGCATAAAAATGATGTCAAGAAAACTTTACTCAGTCTGTAAATGATGTCAAGAACCATTTTCCCAGCCTGAAAATGATGTCAATAACACTTTACCCAGCCTGTAAATAATGTCAAGCACATCTTACCCAGCCTGTAAATGATGTCAAGACACCTTGCCCTGCCTTAAAAAGATGTCAATAACACTAAACCCAGCCTGAAAATGATGTCACAAACCCTTTGCCAAGCCTGGAAATGATATGGAAAACACTACCCAGCCTAAAATGATGTCAAGAACACTTTACCCAGCCTGAAAATGATGTCAAGACCACTTAAACCAGCCTGAAAATGATGTCACGACCACTTTACCCAGCTTAAAAATGATGTCAAGAACACTTTACCTAGCCTGAAAATGATGTCAAGACCACTTGACCCAGCCTGAAAATAATTTCAAGACCTCTTTACCTAGCCTGAAAAGGATGTGAAGAACACTATGCCCACACTAAATATGATGTCAAGAACACTTTACCTAGCCTAAAAATGATGTCAAGAACACTTAACCATGCCTGAAAATGATGTTCGAAAACACTTTTCACAGTCTGAAAATGATGTCGAAAACAATTAATACAGCTGGGAAATGATATCAAGAACACTTACCGGTAGCTTATTCTAAAAATGATATCAAGTCCAAGAACATTTTACACAGCCATGTCAAGACCAATTTATCCAACTTAAAAAGATGTCAAGAACACTTCATAAAGTCTGGCAAAACTTGCAACACTCTCTCAAAAGACAACATTTATTACATTAATGTTTCCATATCAATTTACTATTTACCGAATGTCAAACAGCTTTTACCCTTCCAAATTGGATGAAAACCTTTTATTTAAAAAACAGAATGGCTAGAAGACCATAAGTAAATAATTCAAGGGTCATAACCAATTCATGGATGGAGGTAATTTTATAAACAATGGCAAAATATTATTGTAACATTTATTGTCATGACATTTGGTTAAGACTGGTTGAAAATTGATGGAAAGCTGAAATGGCTAAAAAGCATATTTTAGTTAAATGAAAGGATGAAACTTAAAAATCACCTCCATGAAGTTTTAAGATGATTGGAAAGCACTGTCCTTTTAAGAAAAGGTAAACAAAAGTTGTACTGACTGACCAACTGTGGAGAAGGGGGTAGGGTCCATGGCATAGGCCTTGAATCATTCTTAGATGTTTGGTGATATCCTTACTTTGGTGCGAGCCTCTGCGTGACGTTGGCTATGGAAGACATGAAGGAGGTCAGCTTCTGGAGAATGGTGCTCACAGAACACAGCTCTGACTTGAGGCGGCACACGTCTTGGATCTGGGCTGCAAATGGTCACAACAACAGATGTAGGCATAGATAAGTCTTAGAAGACTTGGGGCTTTCCTAAGAGTATCATGTGTATTGTTCCTTCTTAGACTAAGAAGGTCCCAGACATTTGCAGTGCTCCAGCTATGCCTAACAAACCTTCAATAAATTAATCAATTGTTCACAATTAAACATGTGTTATTAATTAAGGAAACAATGCTTTCAAAGAACATGTACTATGAAATGTAAACATATATAACACTTGCTACATGTATATTGAAAATGTGCCTCAGAGATAATATTATCATGCCTGCAAAAGAGCCCTTATGATAAGTTAGCGCCCTGCCCTTTTCATATCTGAGCTCGATCACTGCATAGGATACTCCTAGAAAAGCTCTAAGTCAGAAGGGTAAAGGGTGTCTCTTAAAACGGGCAGGTTGAAAAGCCCGTATTGTCTAGACACAATACGTAATAATTTGCTGATCCAAAGAATTCTTTGCTGCACAGTTGTAATGAAGGTCTCACACAAACCTTTTCATTTGCAATAAAATACTTGCACAAATTTAATTTCAAAACATATGCACACTTTTGAGCTGATCAGTCCAACAGGCATCAGAAAGTGAGAGGTGGTGGGGTGGGGTCAAATTGAGGCACACTCTTATATTATTTTCTTCAAATTAGTGTACTTCAGTTTACAAGGGCCTTCATACATGTTATACATTACAAAATGCTAAACAGATCACACGTACATGCCACATAATAATTTTTGTCTAAACCTATTGAACCTATTAACTTCAGATTTATAACACCACAAGCCTAATGCTTATTGAGACATGGTGAAATCTGTTCCCTTGATAGAACCAGATCTTGGGGTTGTTTGGGGAGATCTTGAGAATGTTTCCATTGAGAGGATTAAATCAGGGACATTTTGGAAATCAAATAAGAGACCATGAGTAAAGTATACTAGTTCCAGATACTGCACATCGTGTTTGCTTGTGGCAAAAATAACAAATAATGTTATATGCTGTACATCCATTTGTAACATATATTTGATATACACTTATACATACCTTGATACACCTCCTGTTCAGCAGCTATCATCTCCAGGGATTCCTCCCAATGCTGAAATATCATATCACACATGGATTGTTCACATATTTACAATAATGTGTAAATCTATGTGAGTTAAATTTTAAAATATCAATCTTTCAACTTTGAAATATTGTCTTCAGTTTTTGTTTCAAAGATATGTTCATTAAATACAATTAATAAGTCTTTAAATGATAGTCATTTGGACAATAGAAATATAATAAGCTGTCAATATGATAATTCCATAATAATTTCTCCCAGATACTAACAAGATGCAATGGTAATAGTTAAGTATCTGCCCATGTTCACCTGTTTACACAATACAATTAACTACCCTTTATAACAAAAAACAACAACAGTTAAACAATTGCAATCTAATCACTGTCAAGGTATTAAATAATATCATTATAACTTTTGATCATAATTACCGGGAAAACAACAACAACAAAAATCTTAATAGTGTTAAGTGCGCTGACATCTACACACCTGTTGTACACAGACTCACACATACACACCTGTTTTGGGCTGGAATACACACCTGTTCTAGACTGGGCTGTTACACACCTGGACCCAGTTGTTCGAAACCTGGGTAAATTTTAACCCTGGGATAAATGTCGGATGAATTTAACCAAGGGTTAATTTTTTGGTTAAGTGTTGTTGCATCATGTTGGTTAAATTTATCCAGCGTTTTGTCTGGATAAATTTAACCCTGGTCTAAAGGTTGGTTAAAATTTATCCATGTAAACAAAAAAAATAGCCAAATTTTATTGTATCATAATCCTAGTAAGAATCACCAAAATTCTTTGAATGTTGTGTTATATGACGATGAAATGCGGAATCGATATCGGTCAAATGAAAATGTTTAAAGAATGTGTATTTTAAATGGCGGAAATATCGAAACTTCAACAATGCATTCCATGCTTATATATCATGCTTGCTATAACGTTTACAAATGGCAGGTTCAAAATAATTCGCTTTCTTAAAACTCATGATCGCATTAAAGGTTAATTATACACGTTTTCATTCGCAATTTATTTACAGAATCACGTAAAATGCCAAATACAATACATAAAATACATACTTGTTTCAATGATCTATAAACATTTAATGGATTGAATATAACTGATT
Organism: Dreissena polymorpha; assembly: GCF_020536995.1. Classification (NCBI taxonomy): domain Eukaryota; kingdom Metazoa; phylum Mollusca; class Bivalvia; order Myida; family Dreissenidae; genus Dreissena; species Dreissena polymorpha. Next base: position 103,475,697 of record NC_068359.1, read on the forward strand.
TAAAATTTACGATTTATAATGTTTTTAAATCTTTTCCCCAGAATATGCTGTCCTATTTATAGCTTGACGACATGTCTGCCATATTGCTTTTATAATGGATTATGGGATATGTGTAAAAAGTTAACCAGTGGATAAATTTACCCAACATGGATAGTTATCCAGCCTGGGTAAATACTTTCAGCAACGCATTTACCCAGCCTGGTTAGTTACTCAGCTTGGATAACTTTAACCCGCGGTTAGCGCTAACCAAGGGGTTAAAATAACCTAGTGTACGAACAACTAGGTCCTGTTCTAGACTGGGCTGTTAAATACACACCTGTTCTAGACTAGGCTGTTACATACACACCTGTTTTAGACCAGGCTGTTTTATACACACCTGTTCTAGACTAGGCTGTTAACTACACACCTGTTCTAGACTAAGCTGTTAAATATACACCTGTTCAAGACTAGGCTGTTCAATACACACCTGTTCTGGACTGGTCTGTTACACACCTGATCTAGACTAGGCTGTTAAATACACACCTGTTCTAGACTGGGCTGTTACATACACACCTGTTCTAGACTGGGCTGTTACTAGAGCTGCAACAATTCGATCCGATGCATCAAAAATCGATTCGAAATGCGTCGATTCGATAACGATACCAAACCTACCAAATTCGATTCAATTCTTTAACATAGAGACATATATAGACATAGATACGTAAAGCGCGCTGTATTCTGACTATATGATACTGGAAGGTGTAGGTTTTATCTTTACCTGTAATTACAACGCGCGCGATTGGTTACTTATTACTTTAGTCATCCAATCAATAAGCGCGTTACGGTCTACTTTTGGCAAAAGCGTCAAAATGGCAGAACAAGTTGTGGCCGACAAATTGAAATTATCAGATGCGTCTAAGAAGCTAAAATCAAAAGTGTGGCAGTATTTTGGGTTTCGGGATGGTAGCCCTCCCGATAAAGCAAAGTATAAACTGTGCTTCACGGATGTGGCGTACCCTAAGTCCAGCTCAACCACTAATCTAATGCAACATGTCAAACGCAAACATAACGTTGATTTAGCAAGACTAAGAGGTAGCACAAGTGCAACTACTTAAGTCGCCAGCCAGAAAAGTAGTTCTGCTTCTGTTGGGAATTTGTTAAGTTTATTAGAGAATGTGATTTGTCCTACAGGATGATTATTTATCTTATTTTATATATTATTGTGTAGTCAACAAAATCTTCTAGTCAGAAGTTTTTTTATATTAAAACTGAGTCCTAATTTGCTTTTCTTTTTTATGTGTTTTATTGAAATATTGACATAGTTTGTAAGACAATTGGCAGTTTCTTGCAAAATATTTCTTACAAATGCTAATTTAACACACTTTCAACAGTTTTTAAAACACTGTTGAACCAACCAAACTATAACAAACAAACACACAAAAGCCCAAGATATCTAGGTATACAACACATTTGAACAGAAATGTTTATTTTGAGACAGAAGAGTCAATATATTACAAAACTAGGTTTGAAGATGAATCGAATCGAAAAAATCGGTATCAGAGTGTCTGAAATCGAAATCGAATTGAATCCAGCTGTGGGTGAATTGTTGCAGCTCTAGCTGTTACACACCTGTTCTAGACAAGGCTGTTAAATACACAGCTGTTCTAGACTGGGCTGTTACGCACCTGTTCTAGACTAGGCTGTTAAATACACACCTGTTCTAGACTAGGCTGTTACACACCTGTTCTAGACTGGGCTGTTACACACCTGTTCTAGACTAGGCTGTTACATACACACCTGTTAAAGACTAGGCTGTTAAATACACACCTGTTCTAGACTGGGCTGTTACTAACATACACACCTGTTCTAGACTAGCCTGTTACATACACACCTGTTATAGAATAGGCTGTTACATACATCCTGTTCTAGACTGGGCTGTAACACACCTGTTCTAGAATAGGCTGTTAAATACACACCTGTTCTAGACTGGGCTGTTACACACCTGTTGTAGACTAGGCTGTTAAATACACACCTGTTCTAGACTGGGCTGTTACATACACACCTGTTCTAGACTAGGCTGTTATACACCTGTTCTAGACTAGGCTGTTACATACACACCTGTTATAGACTTGGCTGATACAAACACACTGATCTAGACTGGGCTGTTACATACACACCTGTTCTAGACTAGGCTGTTACATACACACCTGTTATAGACTAGGCTGTTACATACACACCTGTTCTAGACTAGGCTGTTACATACACACCGGTTATAGAGTAGGCTGTTACATACACACCTATTCTAGATTGGGCTGTTTAGCCTTCACCAATGCTTTCACCTACACACCTTTTCTAGACTGGGCTGTAACATAACACCTGTTCTAGACTGGGCCGTTACATACACACCTGTTCTAGACTGGGCTGTTACATACACACCTGTTCAAGACTGGGCTGTTACTAACACACCTGGTCTAGACTAGGCTGTTACATACACACCTGTTCTAGACTGGGATGTTAAGCCTCCACCAATGCTTTCATCTACACACCTGTTCTAGACTAGGCTGTTACATAAACACATGTTATAGACTAGGCTGTTACATACACACCTGTTCTAGACTAGGCAATTAAATACACACCTGTTCTAGACTGGTCTGTTTATTCACCCATGCTTACATATTCCCACCTGTTCTGGACTAGACTGTTACCTACACCAATGTTCTAGACTAAACTGTAACCTACACACCTGTTCTAGACAGGGCTGTTTGTTCACCCATGCTCACATATACACACCTGTTCTAGACTGGGCTGTTTTTTCACCCATGCTTTCACCTACACACCTGTTCTAGACTGGGCTGTTTAGCCTCTATCTTTGATCTCTCCTACATATCTGTTCTAGACTTGGATGTTTAGCCTCCATCTTTGATCTCACCTACACACCTGTTCTAAACTGGGCTGTTGAGCATCCATCTTTGATCTCACCTTCACACCTGGTCTAGACTGGACTGTTGAGCCTCCATTTTTGATCTCACCTTCACACCTGGTCTAGACTGGGCTGTTTAGCCTTTATATTTGATCTCACCTACACACATGTTCTAGACTAGGCTGTTTTGCCCCCATCTTTTATCTCACCTACACACCTGTTCTAGACTGGGCTGTTTGTCCACCCATTCTTTCACCAACACACCTGTTCTAGACTGGGCTGTTTAGCCTCCATCTTTGACCTCATCTACACACCTGTTCTAGACTGGGCTGTTGAACTTCAATCTTTGATCTCACCAACACACCTGTTCTAGACTAGGATGTTTCACCTCCATCTTTGATCTCATCTACACATCTGTTCTAGAGTTGGCTGTTTAACCTCCATCTTTGATCTCACCTACACACCTGTTCTAGACTAGGCTGTTTAACCTCCATCTTTGATCTCACCTACACACCTGTTCTAGACTGGGTTGTTTTGCCTACATCTTTGATCTCACCTTCACACCTGTTCTAGACTAGGCTGTTTAAGCTCCATCTTTGATCTCACCTACACACATGTTCTAGACTGGGCTGTTTTGCCTCCATATTTGATCTCACCTACACATCTGTTCTAGACTGGGCTGTTTAACCTCCATCTTTGATCTCACCTACACACCTGTTCTAGACTGGGCTGTTTTGCCTCCATATTTGATCTCACCTACACACCTGTTCTAGACTGGGCTGTTTAGCCTCCATCAATGCTCTCACCTACACACCTGTTCTAGACTGGGCTGTTTGCCTCCACCAATGCTCTCACCTACACACCTGTTCTAGACTGGACTGTTTAGCCTCCACCAATGCTCTCACCTACACACCTGTTCTAGACTGGGCTGTTTAGCCTCCACCAATGCTCTCACCTACACACCTGTTCTAGACTGGGCTGTTTTGCCTCAACCAATGCTCTCACCTACACACCTGTTCTAGACTGGGCTGTTTAACCTCCATCTTTGATCTCACCTACACACCTGTTCTAGACTGGGTTGTTTTGCCTCCATCTTTGATCTCACCTACACACCTGTTCTAGACTAGGCTGTTTAAGCTCCATCTTTGATCTCATGTACACCTCGTTCTAGACTGGGCTGTTTTGCCTCCATCTTTGATCTCACCTACACATCTGTTCTAGACTAGGCTGTTTAACCTCCATCTTTGATCTCACCTACACACCTGTTCTAGACTGGGTTGTTTTGCCTCCATCTTTGATCTCACCTACACACCTGTTCTAGACTAGGCTGTTTAACCTCCATCTTTGATCTCACCAAAACATCTGTTCTAGACTGGGCTGTTTTGCCTCCATCTTTGATCTCACCTACACATCTGTTCTAGACTGGGCTGTTTAACCTCCATCTTTGATCTCACCTACACACCTGTTCTAGACTGGGCTGTTTTGCCTCCATCTTTGATCTCACCTACACACCTGTTCTAGACTGGGCTGTTTAGCCTCCATCAATGCTCTCACCTACACACCTGTTCTAGACTGGGCTGTTTTGCCTCCACCAATGCTCTCACCTACACACCTGTTCTAGACTGGGCTGTTTAGCCTCCACCAATGCTCTCACCTACACACCTGTTCTAGACTGGGCTGTTTTGCCTCAACCAATGCTCTCACCTACACACCTGTTCTAGACTTGGCTGTTTTGCCTCAACCAATGCTCTCACCTTCACACCTGTTCTAGACTGGGCAGTTTTGCCTCAACCAATGCTCTCACCTACACACCTGTTCTAGACTGGGCTGTTTTGCCTCAACAAATGCTCTCACCTACACACCTGTTCTAGACTAGACTGTCACCTACACACCTGTTCTAGACTAGACTGTCACCTACACACCTGTTCTAGACTAGACTGTCACCTACACACCTGTTCTAGACTAGGCTGTTTTGCCTCCACCTCAGCCAGGTGTCTGTTCAGACTCTCCTCAGTGTCTGCTATCTGTGCCTTGAGGTCGCTCACTGTGAGTTCCCGAGCCAGGCTCCTACGTAGTGTGATATCCCGCTGCAGCTCTTGCACACACTGCTTCATACGATTGACAGTTATCATCATTTCCTGAAATGAAACCATGCCTTCTTTGCTTTGACATTTTATCATCCAAATTATTTCTTTCCAGCAATATTTATCAATGGGAGAACAATTGCAAATAGAGTATGACAATCATAAACGCTATATGGATAACCGTATAGGTTTTAAAAAATGTTGTTTTTCTATATTCAAATACATATTTACAGTAGAAATAAAACAGACAATTCTCCGATATCTGTCAAAAGATACATATCTCAAGTATTTTAATAATTGTTTATGGGATCTGCATTGTAGTCAGCAGAATTAATTAATAAATATGGTTGTCTTTTTCCTAGAAGTTTTACATATGTGTAGAGGTTTTCTAACCATTAGAGTATTTTCACACTTGATATGATCTTTGCAACTATGCTTCTTTTGTAACATATTGAAAATATGTATCTGATCATGTTTGTTGAGCTTTAGTGCTTGTGGTAATTTCAACATCTGTTTGATATGCTAAACATGCATGAGTTACCCTATGAGAGTCATCAAAATTCTTGCAATGGTCGGCAAAGAAGCCCTTGTTGTTGAGGAGTTTCAGTTTGAGAGACTTCCTATGCTGTGCCTGGCGGGCACTGTCCTCCTTGGTGAGTGTGCCAGGCTGGCCCCTAGTAGGCTGGCCCCTAGACATCAGGCTGGAGGTCACGGTCATGGAGGTGTCTGTCTCTAGTCTGAACAGGGGGCAGAATGGGGAGAAATTTTTGTGTAAGTCAATGTGGAATGTAGAATGACATATCATTTAATTGATGGGACTATGGGTATATTTATAAGTAAACTAGTTTTTCTATTTAAATGAACTTTCTTAATATTTATGAAACAACTCTTATTAGTAAACCCATTATTATTACAGTGGTCAATATAACATTGGTAATTATCATCATCAGAAGCAGCAACACAACAACTATCATCATTATTATAATCATTAGCACACAAATTATGATGGTAATCATTATTACAATCAGCACCGTCAACCACAATTTTCACACACTGACACCTTGTATATCATAAATGTCATTTCCAACATACCGGTAATCAATTTGATGAACAATAAAAAAAAACAAGTTCACACTTTATCATGCCTTGTACATTGTAAACAGCATCATCACATAAACATCGTTATCAACAGTCCATAAACCTCAGTTTTCCCCCTAGCATAAATTGTTTATCATTATCATCATTGTCAGCATCATTAATCTCATAAACAGTCCATTTGTCAAATTGACACACATTGATTTCTATCTACATCATTGTCAGCATCATTTTAATCAACAATCGAACAACCCTATTGTTGTCAACATAATTGTCCACAACATTACTGTAATCATTAGTACAACACAAACATCTCCAGTTGTCAGCCTACCTGGTGACCGAGGAGACGCTGGTTGCTATGGAGACAGGTGGGGAGCTAGTCTTGTGAGGGTAGAGAAGGGCCTCGAGACAGCGTGCCAGCTTGGTCTTGTAGTCGGTGGTGATGTCGCTGGTCTGGGAGGGGTGGAGAGGCTGCTGTACCTGGATGATGGCGGTCAGGCGACGCATCATCTCCTGGGGTGGGGGGAGGGACATGGATCAATTCAGTCCATTGTAGAATTTTGTTTACTGCATTTCATTTTAATGTTTTTCAAACACTCAAAGAAAAACACTCTTAATATGACCAATTTTAACTATCTACGTTTGGTGACTTATATTTGGAGTCTATTAACTTTTATGTAAGATTATGCGTGAAAACCCCCTTAAATATGACAAATTTCAAATTAAGTTTGAATGATATCCCTCAAGCCATTCCTCAGAATCAAGATTACTTAAACCTGCCTATTATGTATATATCAAGTATAAACAAGCCCTTTATTGTTTAGAAACTTCATACTAGAATTACCCTACTTGCAATATGGAGACTTTAAACTTTTAACTTTGAAAGAAATGTCTAAAGCCTTTCCATAGAAACAAGCTGGACAAAAACATTTACCTGCCTATATAGTGTTAACGCAAATGTCCAAGTTTAAAATCAGGGAATAGCTTAGCATGCGACTTGGGCTAAAATATCATCCCCAGTAAGCTATCTTCACTTCGTTCAAAGAGCTTGGACAAATTCATTTTGCCCTAATTTTCAAGACAATCCATTAACAATCAATACCTGTAAAGCAATCACCCATTTCAAGTCCAGCAAACATAATTTATTTTTTGACATTGTTTAAAATCCTATTAATCCAACGCAGCTAAATACCTGATATTAAGTTTGTTCATTGATAATCTATCGACAAAATATGCATTCTTCTAAGTGGTATTGATTGATAACTTTCCAAATGGCCATTTGATGATCTTGTTACAGCATACAAGGTCAAACTCCCTAAAAATGTCCTCTACTTTACAATAATATTAAAGACCTTTTATGTCCAACTAAACACCATTGTCAAAGGTAGATAACAGCTCTAAGAATGTTTATGCAGATGAATATCGATGATGTTAAAGGCTGTTATTCTGTATCACTGGTGTAATTTTTAAAGACTGTTTTGAACATGTTTTATTGTTTTATCTGAATTGGAAATATTATTGCAAGGTTAATAAAAAGTTTTGTTACGAAAAAACTTGATATTAAATATTTATTTTATAAAACGAATCTCCCAAACAATTTTGTGTGTGTTGTGGGTGGGGTGTGGATGAAAATGTACACTAGTTTTGCAATTTCATGCACTATTGAATGCTTAAACTAGCCTTCAAGTGATATGAGTTTTTTGTCTTCTTTTTTTCGTTTTACTTGATGGTCAATTTAATGAACAATTATAGTAATTGAATGTAAAGAACTAATATTTTTGCAACTAATGACAAGATATATATTATCTGAACCAAAAAGGCGTCTTCTCCTTTATTCCCATGACTTCTCCTTAATCAAAGTCAAGGGAAAAGTCATATCTACCTAAAATTTGACCATAGGTTGACCTACGAAAATGGCCTCTCATATTGACAAAGCCGAAAAAAAATCCCCAACTTGGCCTATGGGATCATTTCAATACAGAGAAAACATATTTTAAGATTGAACAAGATCCCTAAAGCCATTCTTAAGAAACTAGCTTACCAAAAAACTAGAACCTGCCCATATAGTGCATTTGTACATTTCTAAGTGTAAAATGATCCATAATTTTGACAACATTTAAACTAGAGAAACCAACGTTTGGCTTATGAGATTTCTTTATATGTGGACTACATGATTTATGTTTAAAAGAAATCTTTCAAGCCATTCCTAAGAAAACTTCCTTACAGAAAAACTTTAACCAAGCTCAGACATCCTGGCGATTAAAATAGTAAAAAAGACAAGCTAAAAACTGTTTATTACACAGAAAACAATTCATCTAGCATATACTCTGCAATCTAAATTGTAACATGCTATACAGTGTTTCTAATACTGTAACTTGATAAATAATGCACTTAATATAAATATTCACTTTTTAACCCTCCCATATCTTTGCTAGTATCACATATTGACACTCACATAGGTGAAGCCCAGGAACTCGTATTTGCTGGTAGAGCTACAGAAGGCAGCGCATGTGACCAGGTGGACGTGCAGGGTGGGCAGGAACGTGCGCAGGCTGACCAGCTGGGTCTTGAACAGCTCCTCCTTCTCAGCAAACTGCCTACAATTGAGAGGAGTAGAATTATAACATGCACTTAATCATTGTATAAGCTGATAATCCATTTATGTGACCTATCATTCATACTAAATTTGAACATTTTTGTTTTAGCTTGTTAGAATCAAAAGCTTTAGGAGTATCAAAACACTCTCCAGCCAGTTTCCTGCAATTAATTACTACTTGGTGTCTCCACTATATGGAGACCCCACAGAAGCTATAAAGAATGGTCTGATAGTGAAGTTTGACCCCATGACCTCCTGAGAGCTATACTACCAGTCAGTTGACTTATTATTTGTTATTACAATATTTAATTTTGATTTATCAGCTGCAAATCATTGTGCAGGTCATGTGTATGCAAGTACCTGTCAATTTCCTGCAGTAGATCATGTTTTGTTTGTGCTATTTTCTCCTGTATAGCATCATACAGCTCAGAGATGTCCTGTTTTTCATTATCTGCGTTTGTCTGAATCTCCTCCAGCAAGGCTCGTAGCAGCAGGACACCATCCCTCACTGAACACTGGAGGTCCCGTATGGACTGAGATAGATAGATATTGGAGGTATAGAATTGATTATATGGACAGACACCTAGCTAAGCATAACAACATAACATTAAATAGCAAATAATACTGTATTCACCTTTCTTGCACTTTAATATTAATCTTAATTTTAAGAACCAACACGTGTAATTTGTAACAATATTGAAGAAGAACACCCCCACCCCCGCCCAATAATAATATACAACATGATGCAAATAGAATGTCTAAACTCAAAACTTGTAAAAATCGCACATGCAAAACACATGCATATCATAAAACATGCAGCACATTTGAATGTTGCATGTTGAAAAGTGTAGGAGAACAGCTCCTGGCAAGATTGTGTCTACAGACAAACATACAGACTTCAAGGTGATTTCAGTATACCCCCCCTTTACCCTGTTACAGGTGATATAATTATGTTTTCCTGTTACGTGAGGTATTATGACGTCTTTCTCATGTAACTCATTGTAATAACCCATATATCTTAAGATATACACTTTAATTTAAGAATTACCTGCATGGTATCATCAATTTTCTGGCATCCTTGCTTGTATGCAGTCTCCAAATCTACACAGTGGGAGCGACTCTCACTACAAATCATTCAGATATCTTATGTATAGAAATATAGAAGAGAGACAGAGTGTTGGTAGCATGTTCATGATCTGACATGATAAATTAATTATGGTCAAAGCCATGCCATATGTTATAAATGTGTACAAAAGCAAGAGCCGCTGTTTTAATGACAACTTACACTTTCATGTCCCTGAAGCAGTTTATACACAACATAACCTTCTTCTCTGTTGAAAACAGAATGTATGGTTCACCGTGAATCTCTGAAATATTACAAATAACACACCAGTAATACAAATAACACATCAAATTACATTATCATGTAACAAAAAAAACACTTAATAATTCAAATGTATTTTGTATTTCACAATCAAGGACGGTTAAATTAACTGACAAATAACTAACAAAAATAACTCAAGCAACCACAAAAAGGTTCACTACTGTAACTGAGTGTTCTTGCAAGTCTACCATTTATTTGTAAGCTACAATTTATCATTTGTAACAAATGCAAGCTTTTGCAAACATCAGTGGTATATAGTAGAAATAAAACAACCATTTCCCAAATCAAAATTTATAATCAATGCACATGTACTCACTGCAGTCCTTCTGGCTGTCTCGTGTATGTTTGGTGTGGAGCACCACATGGTGACTGGAGAACATCTTGGCTCTGTGGGTCTCCTCTCTACACTGCACACACAGCGGCTGGGTGCAGGTTTTACAGTAGAACATTTCACCAGTGGCCTGCCAAAATAAAATTACCACTATGATAGTATAAATTCACACCATCTTAACATTAAATTAGCAGTTAAACTGATGGATGCCTCCCAATAATGCTTTTAATTGTATGATTAAGTATCAATAAACGGTACTTTCCCCACTGAGCAAAAGTGCTCAAATGTCTGATTAGCGCCCCAAAAAATTTCCTAAAATAAAGTAAAGTTGCGGTCCTTTGGTTAAACAATAAAACTATCAGCGAGTGAACAAATCCAGTTCATAAGTTGTGTGTAACCTTGTTCTCAATTAATTCAGGTTTTACAACATAAAGTATTCATTAAAAACATCCATTTCTGTTTCCGGTGTATTTTAAAATCTATTTTATATCATGTTATTCAACCTGATTTTTGTTTTTACTGAAATTAGTTATAATAGAGAAAACTCCACGAAATAAATAAACATGGTCATAGGTCACACAGATGCGTTCCATTCACAAAGTTTGGCTTCACCTACAATCTATTTACAACAAACAGAAATCGTCATTCTAACAACAGCTTTAAAGCTGCTGTGCAAAGAGCATTGTAAACACATCAGTGAACAACAAAAATCTAAGATCAGATTGACAAACCAGCAACTATATGCAGTAACATAAACAAACATTTCCAATATTTACTATCCCCTGACCAACCTTATCACAGTTTGCGCACTGTACAGAGTCCCCTGCTGATGATTCTACCAGGAACTTCAGAATAGGGTCTGGAGGGGGAAGCCCACTTCCATCCTTGATCAACGTCTCAAAACTGCAAGGTCATGTAAACTCCATAAGCTAAGAACGTTGATTAGCTACAACATTCACATTATGCAGCATAAAGTGATATCAGCTGCAACTTTTCAGCTGAATATAAGTTGTCTATACACTGAAATGCATGTGGTAGGCAATGCATTATGAGTGAATAGTCTTGCAAACTCAGATATTCATTGATATAAATTAGCACAGTTATGAAGGCCCTGCACAAGTTAATGGTTGATTTAATTTTTTTCCAATTATCAGATTTGTTTAGGTATACGTGTGACATGTTCTATATACCAATCAAATATATACTTATATAAATTCAATATACAAGATTTTTTGCTTTTCCTTGCTGGTCCTGATCTCACATTTTTATTCATGCAATTATGTCAACCTACCAACAGACAGGACAAAGCAGCTTTCCATCGTCTACTCTTGGTTTCACGCAACAGGCACAGAAACTGTGATAGCACTGTAGAATGCATGGGTCTTTGTAATGCTCCATGCATATTGTGCACTGTAGGGGATTCCATTTTGTTGAATCAAACTCATCCACTGGATCAGTGGGTGCGTGTACATACCCAGACATTGCCTCTGATAAAAAAAGCAAACACAGATTTGTATATAATTTTGCAGAACCCAGTTAAAACTACAGTTAGTGAACCAGTTCCTAACCAGGACCAGTTCAGGTACACATTTAGATACTTTAGGACTCCTCTTCAACGTTAAACATAGAAAGTAAAATGCTTCAGTCATTATGTTTGAAACTTTTTCTGATAAAATCTGTCTATTTCCAAAATTTTGTAAACAATCGTGACTGCTAGACGCTTAAAGCTTCAATCAAGCATTCCCATATTTAAATGAACTGCCGGGTTCAGAAACTAATCTTCCTGTATTACAAATGGAAAATCTATAATCTAAATCAGGAAATAAACATTTTTTTGGTATTGATGTATGTATTTTTGTGTATTTGTTCAGCGTTCTTTTCCATTCACCACAATATTGACAAACAATCAACAAATTCATGTACATGCTTCCATGTTAAAGGGGTTATAGCAGTTAGAATCTCCTCAAAGGGGAAATTCGATGAAAACAATAATGATAAAATCTTGCATTAGGATTTTATTTCTCTAGTACCTTCAAGCAAAAAGTTGTTTTCATAAATGATTTATTAGAAAATAGAAATGGTCCACAGTGAAAAGAACACTTTCAGTATGGATAACATTTCAGTTTTTTGTAATTCCCTGTCCATTACTGTCCTTATATTTTTGTTTTACACTTTGATCTGATTTGATATTGAATGTAACAGCTTAGTTACTAGATCATTTTTTTTTTACAGATGTAAGGCAATTAACAAGGCAATGACTAGAAAAAGAAAGAACAGTGCCACTCACTGCATCCCAGCAGTAAAGGCAGCAAACCAGCTGAAAAGGGTCTGAAATGCATTTAATTTAGTAACAAGAGATGTGTTTGTCAGAAACACAATGCCCCATATTGGCTTTGAAATAAAATTTCAATATATCATTTGGCAGGTTTATAAAATAATCTCTCTTTTAAAGCTTATTACTTCCCTTGCAGGGCCCTTGCTACACTTTGGGGGATTGGGGCCGGGGCCCTTAGAGGGGGGAATTTCACGTCGTTTTTGGCGAAAAGGGGAATTTTAGAAGATCTTTTCACCAACCATTCAACACTTAAAATTGCTATATTTTCATGTAATCTACATAAATATACATTTAATCAAAGGTTAGTTGCACAATACCAGCTAGCAACATAGGTATACAAGTAAAAAAAAAAAAAAAAACAAACTTTTTTTAAGGGGGAAATTTTAGCTGAAATAGGGGAAAAAAATATACTTTTTTCATGGGGGAAGCCGCCGCTATTCGGCGGTAAAAAGTGCAAATCAAGGCCCCTGCCTTGGAATGTTTTTTTAATACTTTTGACCTTGACCATCAAATGTGCAGCTCCATGAGATACACATGCATGCCAAATATCAAGTTGCTATCTTCAATATTGCGAAAGTTATGGCCAATGTTAAAGTTTTCGGACAGACGGACAGACAGTTCAACTGCTATATGCCACCCTACCGGGAGCGTAAAAATATATTTTCTAACTTGATGAAACGATGTCTTATTGTCAGTCTTCTCCCTAGTTTTCTGTATAATATTACTGCTTTTTTTTTTTTTGAGGTGACAAATGATCAGGACACCCACCATTTATGGGAGTTGTTTGTAAATCAATCTGTCATTAAAGGCTATCATGCCTTCAAAATTTTCCCTCCAATGTTACCTGGTATGCAATTGCTCCGGGTCGACCAAGAATATGGTCATATTTAAGACCACAATACATGCTTAGTCTGGCCTCCAGAGTTAAACAGATATCCCAGTGAGTCCCACAACCTTTTAACTGCATGATCAATCACGACAGTTAGAACTAGCATATTATTTTGTGTTCATTTTCAGTTGTTGTATTTTGTTATCATTTTATGTTTATTATTATGCATTATTGAAGGCAGTATTTTATGTGTGATCGATACTTAAAACAGTTATATTTTTAAATTTTACCTCATTGTCATTTAAATTAGGCAGTTTTAAAATTAAAAATGCTTCTTGTTACTACTTTTTATAATATATTGTTATTTTATGTTTATTTGTATGCAATAATACAGACAGTATTATTTGTGACCCCCAGAACCATACTACACAATTTACAATTTGTATTAATGTAATTGAATTCAGGCAGTTGCAATTTTAATAGTTTTTGGATTATTCCTTTCTTCTAAATAATGACATTAACACCGGGCCAAGCAATCACAATGGAGAACGTTAGGATTCTGGACCGTGAGCCATCTTGGTTCGAGAGAGGGGTCAAGGAGGCTATTTATATACGTGCACTAAGACCGGTGCTAAACAAGGACGGGGGCCGCTACCAACTCTTGCACACCTGGGACCATACGATAACATCGCTCACCCTGACAATTAGCGGTGTTAACGTTTCCCAACAGTAGATATTCTTTCTGCTGATGAAGTCCGTAGTACACAGACGAAAGCTCCAGGTATGGCTTTCAATACTAAATGTGAGTAAATTGACAGTTTAAAACTTATTGGATTATCTTATGTATACATCGACTATCTCCGGAATCTTTGGCAAGATAGATCGAGTGCCTAATCAACTGATCATGCTACACAGACAATCTCCAGACTCTCTGTAAGATAAATTGAATCCTTGATTCAAAACTTTGGTTTTCTGTTTGATTATGGTTTATATTAACTTGTTGTTGTTAGCATTTATCCACAAAAACATGCACATTGATGTCGATGTGAATAGGTATTGTGTTTGTAACAATGTATAAGGTTGATTGAAAATGATTTTAAAGACGCAGTTGAGACTGAATGTTTTAACATGGAATTTGGTTTCATAAGGAAGAACTCTGAGCTGTATGTATGTGGCTACTATGTGCTCATAAAAGCTCAGAGCATTCAAGAAGAACTAGCGTGGATTGCATCAGGACAATTTATAAAATGACGCTTAATAATTCATATTTCCTGTAACAACAAACTTCTTGTTTTTCTTTTAACAAATTAATGTATACATCAACAAGAGGGCCATGATGGCCCTGTATAGTTCCACTGTTTTTTTTTCCTTTGCGAAAAAAACGTGTAATGCGCATGGGTTGAAATGTACTCAAGCATGTGACTTTCTCTTTCTAACCCTCGTCCCACTGGGCGCTTAAAGTTGGAAGGGTGAGCATTTTTATAGATGGAAAAAGTTACTACCGTGTTAACTAAACAGACAAAAAAGCCCGGAAATTGTTGCACAGGTCCTTTGCTTATAACGTAGGTACATTTATCTCTCCAAAAGATATTGTCGTTCTTTCTATTTCACATATTTTTAGATGCTGAAGATCAAATCTACGCATTTGATTTGAAACAGATTCACAACACCCATAGGAATCAAAATGCCTTAACCCTTTACCAAACAACACATTTTGGACTTTCCCAATTTGAAAGAGGTTGCATACGTCAATTGAATAAAAATGGAATATGAAGGAAATGATCAGGTAGGGTAGAAATAATTGTGATAAAAGGAGAAATTGCTCATCAACCCACACATCCCTAAGACCAACAGGCCTGAGAATATTATGATAATCTAAAGATTATTTCTTTATATTTATAAATGTATTTAATTAAGTAATACATTTGACTTTTAAGATCAATTCATAACTTATATTAAGAAAATTATAAAATGGTCAGAAATATATATGGATTGTTGAGCAATTGACAATCATTTCAACAATTCATGATCAGTCACGATTCACAAATGGAACAATGAATCATTAGTTATTAAAAAGCAGCATATACAATAGTTAAGAACATTGCACTTCATTAATTTCAACACCTTCTCTTGGATACAAAGTTTGAGTTTACCGTGCAGTATCATATATTGACTTTCCTTGAAATAATTATGTTCATGGAAGTTGTGTTTTTAAAATCAATAATATATTATTAAACTGGTTTTAACACTACAAAAAAGACATGAAATTAACATGTCATCCAAAATATTTTCATCCGGATATATGGTCACTTTCGACATATTTAAATAAAACCCGACTTTTTTCAGTTTATAAGAAAAACATTCATAACACATGTTCTTACTTCAATGCCTTTGTAAGCAGTCACCATCTGACCTAAAATGGCACTAAATGACAGGGTTTTATCTCATGTTTACAAGATGTTGATGTTGTTGTTGGTCACAGCCAAACGACCGCAGTAATCTCCACTGGTAAACGTCATATGTTCAGTTTTGTGACCCCTGGGGCCGGGTCAAATTTGAGCCCAGAGGAATAATTTGAACAAATTTGGTAGAGAACTATTAGATATCACTACATACCAAATTTAGTAGCCCTAGTCTCTATAATTAAGAACAAGAAGATTTTTAAAGTTTGCACAAAATAGGCCTTATTTAAGCATATGTTCATTTTTGTGACCCCTGGGGCAAGGTCAAATTTGTTCCTAGGGGCATAATTTGAACAAACTAAGTAGAGAACTATTAGATGTCACTACCTACCGAATTTGGTAGAAATAGTCCCAATGGTTATGGACAAGAAGATTTTTATAGTTTGCACAAAATGGGCCCAATATAAGCACATGTTCAATTTTGTGACCCCTGGGGAACAGTCAAATTTGATCCCAGGGGCTTAATTTGAACAAACTTGGTAGAGGACTATAAGATGTCATTACATACCAAATTTGGTAGCCCTATGCCATACGGTTATGGACAAGAAGATTTTTAAAGTTTGCACAAAATAGGCCTTATATAAGCAAATTTTCAATTTTTTGACCCCCTGGGGCAGGGTCAAATTTGACCACAGGGGCATAATTTGAACAAACTTGGTAGAGGACTATAAGATGTCACTACATAGCAAATTTGGTAGCCCTAGGCCCAATGGTTATGGACAAGAAGATTTTTAAAGTTTGCACAAAATAGGCCTTACATAAGCAAATGTTCAATTTTTTACCCCCCCCCCCCCCCGGGGCAGGGTCAAATTTGACCCCAGGGGCATAATTTGAAGAAACTTGGTAGAGGACTATAAGATGTTTCTATATGGCAAATTTGGTAGCCCTAGGCCCAATGGTTATGGACAAGAAGATTTTTAAAGTTTGCACAAAATAGGCCTTATATAAGCAAATTTTCAATTTTTTAACCCCCCGGGGCAGGGTCAAATTTGACCCCAGGGGCATAATTTGAACAAACTTGGTAGAGGACAATAAGATGTCACTACATACCAAATTTGGTAGCCCTATGCCATACGGTTATGGTGAAGAAGATTTTTAAAGTTTGCACAAATAGGCCTTATATAAGCAAATTTTCAATGTTGTGACCCCCCGGGGCAGGGTAAAATTTAACCCCAGGGGCATAATTTGAACAAACTTGGTAGAGGACTATAAGATGTCACTACATAGCAAATTTGGTAGCCCTAGGCCCAATGGTTACGGACAAGAAGATTTTAAAGTTTGCACAAAATAGGCCTTATATAAGCAAATTTTCCATTTTTTGACCCCCTGGGACAGGATCAAATTTGACCCCAGGGGCACAATTTGAACAAACTTGGTAGAGGACTATAAGATGTCAATACATACCAAATTTGGTAGCCCTAGGCCTAATGGTTATGGACAAGAAGATTTATAAAAATTGCACAAAATATATATATATAGGCCTTACATGTATATAAGCAAATTTTCAATTTTTTGACCCCCCGGGGCAGGGTCAAATTTGACCCCAGGGGCATAATTTGAACAAATTTGACCCCAGGGGCATAATTTGAACAAATTTGAAAGAGGTTCACCACAGAAACATTCCTGAGAAATTTCATCAGATTTGGACCAGTAGTTTAGGAGAAGATGTTTAAAGAAAAAGTTATCGCACGGACGCACACACGACTGACACAGGACCATGACATAAGCCCGGCTGGCCTTTGGCCAGTGGAGCTAATAAAACCAGAAGTTGACCCGAACTGGTTCACTGACTGTAACATGAACAAAAAAGGTCACATGTATAAGTAGTTTCAATAATTCAACTCTCAGCTTCATAACCCAAAGGTTTGCTGAGAGGTTCGCTGAGACTTGCAATGCGCTGTATATTGTCCAAAGGTGCAAATTTGATCACCACTGCAAGGGCTAAGGAACACTGATACTGCAAAAACTTATCAACATTTACCTGTCGTAAGCACAAACTCATGCAAATGGTACCATTATGGCATTACAGCAAAAAATAATTGATTTTTATTTACTTTGTTATTCTTTCGTACGCTCTATCCACCATATTACTGTCGCCATGTTGCCAAAGTGTCGCTATAAGTTAGGTAGCAGTACATCCAATCTTTTGGACATTGTGATTTTTATTTGTGAGCGTTCGCAATCTTGCAAATCAGTATGGGCTTAACTACACTAGGAACCGTAACCCGTGACTGCCTAGGTGAATAACTGCAGTAAAATTAAGCAGACGACGAATGCTAGGCTTGAAGCGTCTGCTCTAACCACCGCATCTGTCTGTTTATAGTTTCCACTGTTACACTACATAGTGTGTATGTATTCAAAAGTATTTAACAGCTTGAAAGACAACGTTGGCCAGTCTAGTGTTCATCATTGAAATCTGTATTGGCTGCTTTCAGGGAAAACGGGGCTTAATGCATGTCAAATAAGATTAGCCTGTGCACACTGATTAGCTGTATCAATGATTTGAAAAAACAACAAAATCTCGACCAGTGCTTTAAGACACACTCGTTATAAATTGGTTGTGGTCATTTCAAACTTGAGATATAAAAAGCTATCACATAATTTTGAAAACTGAGTTGCGTCTAAGATTATACAACAGAGAACAAATTCAGTGCTTTCAGCGCTTTGATTAATGTAGAAGTCAATGATGATGTCGAACAGGAGTACACTGTTCCAAATTTCAACAAAAAAATGTAAACAAGAATAGTGTAATAAAACATCTTCATGTTTTTTAAGGGTGCTTGTGAAGAATAACTTCTGTAGGTTGTGATACAGGTAAATTAAATGTGTTTTTAAAGTTGATGCATGGCTTCCCTCTTTTTGTCAGGAACGTCGTTAGTCCATATAAACGGACTCCCAGAGCCTTTGATAATTTTTGCTATGGCGGCTCTGGTAGTCCATATGCACCCCTTCATAAACATGGGTGCAGTTCAGCGCAAGGAATCCGTGCGCTTCACTAAACAGACGTTGTTCGAGACAAATTGAGGAAAATAATGAATAAAATTCATAAACATGTTAAATTTACCTGAATGGCAACCTACGGATGTTATCCTTTGCATGCACCCTATAAAACCACGACGATGTTTCAACACACTTTTCTCACTGACATTTTTATGTTTAAATTTGAAACAGTGTATTCTGTATCCAATACCACATCGTTATCAACTTTAATAGGCTCCATCACATAACCCGACGTGCAAAATATTGGTGTACTGCGACCTAACCAATATTGGGTCAATTTTCCAATATGGCGGAAACAGCGTACGAAAAAGAAAAACTAAGTCAATAAAAAGCAATTATTTCATGCTTTAATGATACCATTTGGATGAGTTTGTGGTTTAGACAGGTAAACTTTAATAAGTTCTTGCAGTTTCAGTGTTCCTTAACTCTTGCATTGTTGATAACATTTTGCATCCATGGACAAGAAAGAGCGCATTGCAACTCTCAGCAACCCATTGGGTTATAAAGCTGAGAGTTGATTTATTGCAACTAGAACGGTGTCAGTTAAGTGATTCGCACCGATCTGCTGCAGAGAACTGCGGTTGTGTTTATGAAGGGGTGCATATGGACTCCCAGAGCCCTGATAGCAAAAATTATCAAAGGCCCAGTGAGTCCATTTTTATCCCCACGCTTTTTGAAAAAAAGGTGGGGATATTGTGGTTATCTCCGCCGTCCGTCCGTCCTGGCCACTATCTCCTCCTACACTAAAAGCACTAGAACCTTGAAACTTACACACATGGTAGCTATGAGGATATGTGCGACCCTGCACTATTTGGAATTTTGATCTGACCCCTGGGTCAAAAGTTATAGCGGTTGGGGTGGGGCCGCGTCAGAAATTATCACTCATTTTTTTAGGTTATTTTACATTAACTTCTTTATTTCTACACCGATTCACTTCAAATTGATACTGGACCTCTCTTATGACAATGCGGTCAATCTCAACCATGCATGGCCCCATTCCCAACCCTGGGGCGCCCCGCCCACATAGGCCACACCCACCAAAAATTTCCATTTACTATAATTTTTTCATTTCTACACGGATTCACTTCAAATTGATACTGAACTTTTGTTATGACATTAGGGTCAATCTCAACTATGCATGGCCCCAATCCCAACCCTGGGGCGCCCGCCCACATAGGCCACACCCACCAAAAAATTGCCTTTACTATAATTTTTTCATTTCTACACGGATTCACTTCAAATTGATACTGAACTTCTCTTATGACATTAGGGTCAATCTCAACTATGCATGGCCCCATAACCAACCCTGGGGCCCCGCCCACATAGACCACACCCACCCAAAATTGCCTTTACTATAATTTCTTCATTTCTACACCGATTCACTTCAAATTGATATTGAACTTCTCTTATGACAATACAGTCAATCTCAACTATGCATGGCCCCATTACCAACCCTGGGGCGCCCCGCCCACATAGACCACACCCACCCAAAATTGCCTTTTACTATAATTTCTTCATTTCTACACCGATTCACTTCAAATTGATACTGAACCTCTCTTATGACAATACGGTCAATCTCAACTATGCATGGCCCCATTACCAACCCTGGGGCCCCGCCCCACATAGACCACACCCGCCCAAAATTGCCTTTTACTATAATTTCTTCATTTCTACACCGATTCACTTCAAATTGATACTGAACTTCTCTTATGACAATACGGTCAATCTCAACTATGGCACAATTACCAACCCTGGGGCGCCCTGCCCACATATGTCACACCCACCCAAAATTGCCTTTTACTATAACTTCTTCATTTCTACACCAATTCACTTCTAATTGATGATGAACTTCTCTTATGACAATACGGTCAATCTCAGCTATGCATGGCCCCATTACCAACCCTGGGGCACACCTAGGTCAAACATTCGGCGTGGGGATACGCGTCGGCCTCTGCCGCGCCATTTCTAGTTATGGACTAAGTTATGAAGATACAGTCAAGTTACCATTACCGGATCAGTAGCGTAATTAAGTTGTTCTGGTGAAAAGCAATAAATGTTTTGAGACTTCTTTTACACCAGTTAGATTAAATATTACCTTTGCTTACTGATTCAGCACATAGCCTTATTTTTAAACGCAGGCAAAATGTATTTGCGATACCATTTTTTTCGGCGCAGAATTCATGCATTAACGGATCAGTTGTAGCCATAACAGATCACGTGACTGAAACCACTCAGGGGGGCATCTAACACGCTATTTGAACTGTCGAAACATGAAATGTGTTGTTTACAATGACCAAGTTAAATTGCCAGTTATAAATTATATTCATTTTTTTTGTTATTAATTGTTTTCTATATGTGATCTTGTATCCACACTTTACGCATGGTGTTCTTGTGTGAATTATCTGTTGAAAATCCTAAAAAGATCGACAAGACAGGGGCGTCAGAAGCAAATTGACATTGGGGCGGCTGAGGGGTAGGGTATGGGAGGGGGTATCCCCCTCCCGTTGGTGGGGTATGGAGCTTTCCCCGGATTTTTTTTCAAATTTAAGCATCAAATGGCGCATTCTGGTGCGTTTTTATGCCTGATACCTGACCTTATACACGTCTATTGCACAATTTGCAGGCATATTCTGAATGACAAAAGTTGTGACAGACAGACAATCGATGGAGAAGTCATCTATATATGTCGCAGTTTGTACTTTGTAGCAGGCGACACAACCTTAGGGATCATGTGGGTTAAAATAACGTTCTTCTGAATTTTTTCCCTGCTATTCAGTTTTGGAAATTTGAAGTTCGTTGGTTTGGAGTAGACATATTGAAATGACACAAAAAAGGTGGTAAAAAACATTAAATAAGTTTTTTAGAATTATCGATTTACTTTGAGTTATTTCAATTAATTCAGGTATCTTGAGGTATCTTTAATTTTGTGATAATTAAGGACTATTGGATATCGGCACATTTGTTTTATGTCATACAGTACTTTCCTTTATATTAATAAAAAGAAGCAAAGGATTAGATCATACCAATCATTAAAGATTCCCAGGTTTAAGTACTCAAGAATAAAGGGATTATCGTTATAAAAGAGATCGATCAATTAACAACATAATTGACACGTACACTACCGCGGGCGGTGGGCAAACAATAATATACATGTCATAACTGCGAAAGCGTGATTACCTTGCTTTGTGGTAAAGATATTTTCAAATATACGGGTATTGAAATGGAAAAAAATGTCTTTGCCAAAATTGCCTTTCTGCCGAAAATATTGGGGCGGCGGCCGCCACCCCTGCCGCCCCAGCTCCGACGCCTCTGCAAGATATGGGCATCTTATAAACCATGTAAATTGTTTGAATCATAGCTGTAATCATAGATATTGAACATGGAAAATAAATAAAACATTGAGATCATTTATTGTAAGAATCAACAAGATTTGCATATATTTAAATATGATATTTTATCAATTCGCATATTATCATGCTTGATCCGTTATTGCCCTAATTCTTAATTTCATTTAAGGTGTTGCAAAATCTTAAACACGAATCAAAACTGAAATGGACTTTTGCAGGCGGAAAGACTGCTAAATGGCCTTTAAATTAATGCGTAAACTTCCTACTTTCCAACAGAGTTATAGCATGTGACCGTGAAAAATATTCAACCTCAATTTGGAAACAAGCTGAAGTCAAAAAAGTCATATATGCATGTCAGCAAAACATACCGAAATATTTGACAAAGAGTAGCTCCGACTACGACTAAATCAGTGCGTTTAAAGAACAGTCCTTGAAGATCTCTTAGGCAGAATATCATCTAAAATTGTCAACTATTTATCGCGATACGCAGTCTTGAACATCAAAGTGATCCGCTATGGGTAATGATCCGGTAATGGTAACTTGACTGTACTGGGGACGAAAGAAAAAAATTCACGAGTTGCATTATGCTCTAAAAATCTATCATTTTAACGCTAATTATATTAACATTTTAAAAAATCCATTTATTTTGAAAACAGCAATAAATAACGTATGTTAATAGCATACACTAAATCAATAAAATGCATAGGTTCTTAAATAACGTTGAGAAAAATATTCGCTAGTAAATCCAATACAGAACTAAGCGTCCGAACGAAGCAGAGCATTAGGTTACTATGCACTATATATTCTAGGATACAGATTACTATGGAGTAGCAGCTCTATTCGTAGTATCGACCCTCTTAATGAATACATACGAATTTTCGAAGTGAAGAAATAGAAAAACACGCATGTGTTATATGTCAATCTAAAGTGAAATGTACATTCCCTGACATAAAAACGAAAACTGCATTTAAATCGGCATGGTTTTGACAAAATACTGGCTAGACTTTGCTCCCTTTGGTAATATGTATCGTGTACAATGGTTCTCATTATACCGGCCTTTTTGATGGGTTGCTGAGGTTTGTTACTATGCACGTGCGCCTGTTTTCAGCATAGGATCTTAATGGTAAAACAAAACTCACTCTCATGTTGTTCTTAAAATATTTTTTACAATTTATAAAAAACATAAGTGGCATATAAAACATTAAATATAGCTGCAATTAATCCATAAACAAAGTGTGTGTTAAGTAATGTGTTACAATTTAAATTAAAACAACATATTTTACATCATTAAAAATCATAGCATCACCCTTGAATAAACATGACCTACTTTCCCATTAACACCGGAAATCATGAGAATGATCGTCGTAATAGTGGATAACCATCAAATAAATTAAAATTTCTAAAACTTGAAAATATTAACTAAAAAACATTAAAGTTTAAGCACTTCTTGCGTTGTTTTTTCCCCGTTAAAGTCACGATACTATGAGGAGGGCCGATACTATGAGAATAAGGGATATGTGGTTGTTTGTCGAAACATCAAACAGTTAATTGAAAATAAATATCAATAATTCTATCCTTAAAATAGACATAGAATTATAGGTACGTTGTCGTGATAAGAGTTGGATATAGTGTGGGCAAAAAGGTGTGCATCACTTAAGCAAAACTTATGCGCGACTGCTAAGAAAGTTTAATCTTTACCCGGATAAGGCGTGCATATTTTATGTGAACGTGTTTCAAGATTGTTCAAATTTAACACAGTTTAACGCATACATTTATCTCTCTAAGGCCACTCAGGGATCTAGTAATATTTGTAATTGAGCGGCTCTACTGACAAATTACCGTCTTCTCTCATAAGTTATTATTAATCTTATACATGCACATGTTGTTATGTATTTTATTTTACATCCATTTGTTGACTAGTTGTAATATGTAAACAGCAAATGATAATATTACGCGGAACGTTAATATTAACTTGAAATATATAGTGTATCTACTTAGAAACATATTATGTTATATTACATTAACGGGGTCTGACTTTAATTTTCAATTTGTAAATTGATTAAGCATGCATTGTTTTGTAAATTGATCATGGTCATGCCTCGGTCACACTCAATCGGGACACCTCGGACAATTCCGCCATATCGGCGATCGTCTCTCGGGTGTATTTGGTGGAAGAATATGTCTAACGTCTCTAGGCGGAAGATATTACACCGAAAATATAGTTCGGGTTACACACCATTAAATTTGCACTAAATTAACTGATAATATAGATATAGAAGGACCAATATCTCTGAGGAGTAATATAATATAATATTTGTTTCTGTTATTGTTAAACATTAGTTGTCATTACATAAAAATTATTCAAATGTTAATTTAATGTTTAGAAAGCCAATTAGTTGTTTCTTGAAGTATAAACAATACCATTATTCAAGCTTAAAGAACCAGTATTTCTTATTATTGCATTAATTATCGGTACAACATTGCGGATGTTCTGCAGGGCGACAAACTTTGAGATTTAATCCATATGTTTAGGTTCTATACCATAAACAATCATACAACACTGTACAGTGGTACAGGGAAAACTCTTCGGTGTAATATAAGAAATAGTAAAATCCACTTAGATCCCCCCCCCCAAAAAAAAACAACATTATAGTGACAAGCCAGGCAGTCACAAAATGTATACAGACAAAAGCCATATGGCTCTCAGTGGGGTTTACTATTACCAGTATTGAGACACCTAAAGGGTTTCGCAGGATGGAATAAGTGGAGAGCTTGATTGAATTTGAAAAACAATTCTTTCTGTGCATTTGATGATGGCAACCATACAGTACTTCTGGCAGATATTTTTTATATTTAAGCCTAGGCAACTTAATTCCAGATGCTGTTATTCTGGCCAGGCCGATACTCTTTAGCTGGGCAACCAAAACACTAAATATGGTCAACTGTGCAGGCAACAATTGTAACTAGAAGTGGCGCGGCAGAGGCCGACGCGTATCCCCATGCCGCATGTTTGACCCAGTAAGCATTATAATGAACCTCGTGGTGAATATAATGGATCAGCCCTGTTTTAGCCTTAAGTGTAAATTGGTTATTCCAATACTGTGGAGACACCAATAACACACATAAACAAATTAAGAATACAGTTTTTTATGCCCCCGGTAGGGTGGCATATAGTTTTTGAACTATCTGTCAGTCTGTCCTTCCGTCTGAAAACTTTAACATATCCCTAACTTTTGCAATATTGAAGATAGCAACTTGATATTTGGCATGCATGTGCATCTCAAGTAGCTGCACATTTTGAGTGGTGAAAGGTCAAGGTCATCCTTAAAGGTCAATTATATGGCTTTTAAGCGGGGCAATAGGGGGTATTGTGTTTCTGACAAACACATCTCTTGTTTTTAATTGAAAAACCAAAGACATTGTTGGAATTTGACTTATTTAATTTATTTTTTAAAAGGCACCAATAAAAGCTCCTCCATCTCCTATGCACGCTAAACCAAGAATCAGTTTTTTATAAGATTATCCTTCAAAATGGGCAAAAGTCCGTGGCAATACTGTCAAAATGCCCTTTTACAACTCTTGTGACATGCAGCTGTAGTCTATTTTCTCTGTATTTTTTTTACAGCAAAACACATAATGGCATCATCATAGATGTATAGCTAAGAATTCATTTTATACTATATAAATATGTTATGTGATCTTATTTATACAAAATAACCTGGATATTTATGAAAAAACAGCATCTCCCTGTAAAGAGAGATGACATTTTGTTCGCCATAAACATTTATATATTCAGTAAATTGTAAGCAAAAAACATGAAAAATTCAGTCCCCCAGTCATCGAGTTTTTAAAGAGTTCAACTTTGCTTAAGTAATAATGCATCAATGTTGATTCTAACAAAAAAAGGGTAGTCATTTACGCCTAAACAGTTCTGCTTTCCAGAAGCAAGGATGTCAAACACAAACTTTAAACCATTTATAGTCTTAATTATTAAACAAGAGGGCCATGATGGCCCTGTATCACTTCACTGCTGAAAAAAAGGTTTAAACAAATATTCTCAGCATGTGCAAATACTTAAATATAGGCCCTATTTAAGCACATGTAGACTTTTGTGACCCCCTGGGCTGGGTCACATTTAACCACAGGGGCATAATTTGAGCAAACTTTGTAGAGGACTACTATATCTCACTACATACAAAATGTGGTAGCCCTAGGTCCTAGAGTTAAGGACAAGAATATTTTAAAAGTTTTCACAAAATAAACAAGATATAAGCGTATATTATGTTCAATTTTGTGACCCGGTGGTCAGGGTCAAATTTGACCCAAAGGGCATTATTTGAACAAACTTTGTAGAGGACTTTAAGATGCTACTGCATACCAAATTTGGTAGCCATAGTCCGAATGGTTTTCGACAAGATGATTTTTAAAGATATCACAAAATAGGTGCTTTATAAGCGTTAATTCAATTTTGTGACCCCTCGGGGCATGGTCCAAGTTGACCCCAGAGGCATTATTTGAACAAATTTGGTAGAGGTTTATTTTAGATGTCACTACATACCGAATTTGGTAGCCCTAAGCCCAATGGTTATGGACAAGAATTTTTGAAGTTTTCACAAAAAAGGCCTTATATAAGCATATGTTCAACTTTGTGACCCCTGGCGCAGAGTCAAATTTGACCCCAGGGGCATATTTGAACAAATTTGGTAGAGGACTATTAGATGTCTCTACATACAAAATTCGATAGCCCTAGGCTCAATGGTTATGGACAATAAGATTTTGAAAGTTTTCACAAAATAGGCCTTATATAAGCAAATTTTCAATTTTGTGACCCCTGGGGCAGGGTCAAATTTGACCCCAGGGGCATAATTTGAACAAATTTGAAAGAGGTTCACCTCAGGAAAATTCCTGAGAAATTTCATCAGAATTGGACCAGTAGTTTAGGAGAAGATGTTTAAAGGAAAAGTTAACGCGCGGAGGGACGCACGCGCAACGAACACAGGACCATGACATAAGCCCCGCTTGTCTTTGACCAGTGGAGCCTAAAAGTTATTCGGCGTATATCCTGATTTTGTAATATAGTATGGAAAATAACAATTTTATTTGATTCTGTAGTAGAAACAAAGAAGAACCCTTTTCTTTTCAAAGTAAAAGTTTTATAATTATTTTTATTTTAATATTTTTTTACATTTTTTTTATTCAATATAGTACATACAATGTATACATGTATATGATCATACAACAAAGTGATTGTTCAAAGCAATAAAGTTCAGACATGTTATACAAGATATGCTAATATATATACTTTTTTTGGTTTCCTTAAGATTAAGAAGAAAAAAACTGGGTTAATATGTGTTTTCTTTGGTTGTTTGTGATAGGTGTTGTTTTTTTAAAGAGAAAAGAAAAAGAACAACAGAAGAACAATTATGAAAAATGATGAGTTGTTTAAAGTGGGAAGGAAGCATAATGGACTTGCGTGTTTTGTTGTATATTCACAATGATCTTATAAGATTTAAAAAAAATAAACACAAATATTTTAGAAAGATAAACTAACATTAGAGTAAAATGTATATAAGTGGACAAACATGAGAATTTTATCAGATTCCATTTTTGTTCAAAGATTTGTTATGTGTCATTACTGAGGGCTATTTCTTTCTCAATCTGGATTTTTAGTTTAAGACTATGGACAAAAACAATTAAAATTTGGTACTTGTTTTTTGTACTTCATGTTAAAGATAAAAGATGTTTAAAGGAAAAGTTAACGCGCAGACAGACGCACGCACACACAGCGAACACAGGACCATGACATAAGCCCTGCTGGTCTTTGGCCAGTGGAGCTAAAAAGATATTCGGCGTATATCCTGATTTTGTAATATAGTACGAAAAATAACATTTTTATTTGATTCTGTAGTAGAAACAAAGAAGAACCCTTTTCTTTTCAAAGTAAAAGTTTTATAATTATGATAAATTGCCAGGTCATAATTATGGGCCTTTGTTTTTGACATCTGATATCTTGTGAACCTAATGATGGTGCCCTAATATGAATGATACATAACACGAAGTAAAACAAAACAAAATTACTGCGTAAGTGTGTGTGAGATAAAGAAAATTATCAAAAAACAATGAAAATTTTATTTGCATATTAAATTCAACACACTTTGACAACAAAAAGTATTGTTTGTATAATCAATATGAACATAATCTAAGTTGCTGCTAATATGGGATCCCCACCAGGATTTGAACCTGGATTTCCTCTCCATATAGAAAGGTGTGTTTGCTTACACTATAAGGATGTTCCAATTAACAGCAATAATATTGGTTACAATTATTTATGTCAACTATATTAATTGTTTAATTAAGTCTTGACACAAAATGTGTAAATAAACGTTTTAAGCTTTTTAAAAACAATTTATTCTCCATCAATTTTTTAAGGCAACTGTCACATTGATAATGACATGTATCATAAGGGCTCGCCTTTAAAGCTACTCTGGATCAGGAACTCATGTTTTTCCACAAACACTGAACCTAAAATCAAAAAAAGATTATTTAAAACCACTTTTTTTGTAATAGAAACAATTAAATGCCTTTTTTATTTCAGTAGATCATTGATCCCCATAAAAATCTGGAAACATAACCCAACAGCTTGTTGAAAATGTGTTTGCTTATTTACATCTGTGAGTCCATGTATTAGTACATGTGACAGAAAGGCGGTAAGAAACTGCAACAACTAAATTGTAACAAATATTCAAATAACTACAATGGTATGTTTCTTATGCTAGCAATTAAGTAGCAAATAATGAGAATAACTAAATATGACATTTTGGGCTGCACAAACTATAAAGATCTACATAATGTTCAATGAACATTATATACAAACAGGGCCGAGTTGCAACATTTTAAAAGATAAAACATTTGATTACTTTACGGTAAGAAATAACACTTTTTAATTGATGTAACATGCATCAAAATAATCCCAAATAGTTTAAACAAAAAACACAGAAATATTAATTGACTAGATAGTAGATTGACATGAACAGACAGTAAAATAGAGTTTTGGAATGGTCATGTTCATCAGATCATGAACAAAATTGGGACAATCATAGCTCTACACAGTTTCCAACTAGTATTTTAAATGTAAAAGAAACAGATAAAGAAAAAAGATGTACACAGAACATATGCTTGGAAAGTTCTGGGATTATTTCATCAAAATTTCTTCAAGAAAGTATAATGTACTGAAAAGTTTAGCTTAATAAAAAAAACACTTAACAATATATATATAATGTTACAGATATTCACATATAAACATTGTTACTGAACTCAACAGAAAACACTTTAAAAGTTTCAATGACTTAACATATCGTTGCTGAAAAAAAAGGGCGCTTGCTCCACTGGTAACAACACAATTATATAACGCGATAATTTGCTCATAAAATGTCCAAAATCAAGAATTAGGTAAATATTGTGGGCAGTCAATCGTTTGGCATATGGGTGTTTGAACTAAATTGCATAGGATAAACAAAATGGCAGCAAAAGCTATTGATGTTATGTACATTTAAAAACCCGCAGAACTAGATATAATAAGCGCTTGGTGAAATCTACAATTAATTATGCTCACCATCTTGAAATAAAAAGTTCTTCAGCAAGTGTCGATTCTTTCATGGGTCTGATGCGCAATACACAACTGATTGATTATTGTGCCACTTGAAGTGATTAATAGTAATAACACATTTAATTAATATATCAGTGAACTAAATCTTGCAATAGACCAACACTAGTATAAATTATTATCCCCACGCTTTTTGAAAAAAAGGTGGGGATATTGTGGTTATCTCCGCCGTCCGTCCGTCTGTCTGTCTGTCCGTCCTGGCCACTATCTCCTCCTACACTAAAAGCACTAGAACCTTGAAACTTACACACATGGTAGCTATGAGCATATGTGCGACCCTGCACTATTTGGAATTTTGATCTGACCCCTGGGTCAAAAGTTATAGCGGTTGGGGTGGGGCCGCGTCAGAAATTATCACTCATTTTTTTTAGGTTATTTTACATTTACTTCTTTATTTCTACACCGATTCACTTCAAATTGATACTGGACCTCTCTTATGACAATACGGTCAATCTCAACCATGCATGGCCCCATTCCCAACCCTGGGGCGCCCGCCCACATAGGCCACACCCACCAAAAATTTCCATTTACTATAATTTTTTCATTTCTACACGGATTCACTTCAAATTGATACTGAACTTTTGTTATGACATTAGGGTCAATCTCAACTATGCATGGCCCCAATCCCAACCCTGGGGCGCCCGCCCACATAGGCCACACCCACCAAAAAATTCCATTTACTATAATTTTTTCATTTCTACACGGATTCACTTCAAATTGATACTGAACTTCTCTTATGACATTAGGGTCAATCTCAACTATGCATGGCCCCATTACCAACCCTGGGGCGCCCCGCCCACATAGACCACACCCACCCAAAATTGCCTTTTACTATAATTTCTTCATTTCTACACCGATTCACTTCAAATTGATACTGAACCTCTCTTATGACAATACGGTCAATCTCAACTATGCATGGCCCCATTACCAACCCTGGGGCCCCGCCCACATAGACCACACCCGCCCAAAATTGCCTTTTACTATAATTTCTTCATTTCTACACCGATTCACTTCAAATTGATACTGAACTTCTCTTATGACAATACGGTCAATCTCAACTATGCATGGCACAATTACCAACCCTGGGGCGCCCTGCCCACATATGTCACACCCACCCAAAATTGCCTTTTACTATAACTTCTTCATTTCTACACCAATTCACTTCTAATTGATGATGAACTTCTCTTATGACAATACGGTCAATCTCAGCTATGCATGGCCCCATTACCAACCCTGGGGCACACCTAGGTCAAACATTCGGCGTGGGGATACGCGTCGGCCTCTGCTGCGCCATTTCTAGTTACATTTTTGACTTGATACATTGACATAATTTGTATTGTATAACTATGCTGTTTACAAATTTAGATAAGAGTGGGTCTCACTAAACACTGCAGTCACACACAGTCTAGCAAAGGCTACAAAGACAAGTAAAGTCAGATCAAAACACAAATAAGTTAACCATAGTGTATCCTTTATTTAATAAATTTAAGATTATTAGGGGAATATATTTAGGAGAAACAAAGATTTTAACAAAAATAACTGTTTTTATTTGGTCTACAGTAGTTTTGATATAATTCCAGGCAAGGTATAACAAAGGCAATCCAAGAGTTACAGTGGGTTTATTGGACCTTGCAGTATGTGTTTGACTTTGTGTACCTTTGCTACACTTTGTGTGTGTGTTTTTGTAGTGGTTAGTGTGAGCGTTACGGCATGTAAACAATAGCTTCTTTTAATTTTAGAGACATGTGATTAATGCTATAATGCTTCTTAAACTAAGGAAAAACGTTTCGGTGTAATGTTTAGAGAATGTTTTTAATCATGTTTTTAATTTATTGTAATTAACATGTACATGTTCTTTAAAATATATTCATATTTCTGTTCAAATGATATGCATTCATTGGTTACAGTGATTTTTGTATTATTAGCTAATGTACAATTCGGATGTAATCATTTGGGACCTACTGGCGGGAATTTTTATATGAATTTGACTGGTCATGATTAAAGGTAAACTAAGGTCAAAAGTGACGCTAAACAGCTATGCTGAAAAAAAGAAAGGAAGTCTTCCTTAACTGGGCTCAATCCACTGACACTTGGAGTAAAAGTCAAGCGCTTAAACCAATGGGCCATCAGTGCTTCCATAGTCAGTGGTTTATTTTATACTTTATACATGTATAAGCATTCCTTGAAATATCACACAATCAAACAATAAAAAAAGAACTCTCCCAAATTATTTGTGTCATTAAATGCAATATTGATAAATGTAAACATTCGATCTAAAAAGCTCCAATAAAACACAAGAATAAAATAAAATAAAAAAGTAACCCTCAACTTGGCTAGAACCATTGACCCCTGGAGTAAAAGTCTACCGCTTCAAGTTAGACCACTCGGCCTTCCATGCGTATACTATGAGTGATGTATTTTATACTTTATGTAAGCAATCCTTGTAGTGTCACAAATTATAACGAAAACAGTCAATTTAAAGGTGCTAAAATCAAGAATAGAATTAAAATAAGGAAAAAAAGTAGTCCTAATCAGGGCTAGAACCACTGACCCCTAGAGTCCTGGATTTAAAGTCTACCATTTAGACTACTCAAACATCCGTGCTTATTGAATGAAGGATGTATTTTATACTATATATAAGCATTCTTTATAGCTTCACAAAATATAAGGACACCAACAGATTTCTCCAAAGCATTCAATCGTTTCGCGTTGCAGCGCTGTATAATTTTCAGGCTTTTAAATCGTCAAAAGATGCATATAATGGCTTATTTAGAGCATGGTTAATGTTCAGTATTACTGTTTCCTTGCAAATATCATCACTAAAACCAAAATATGCGAATCTTAAAACATTGTTTTAAAATTTTCTCAATTTACCAAAACGTGAAAATTTAAAATTAACTTAATGTCATTGTCCAAATAATTAAACGTAATCTACCGATGTATACATGTATCGACCTCATATTTATAGGATAGCTGAAATTATTGCGTTCAGAATAAATCTGAGCCAAGAGTCTGCCAAAACAGAAATCATCAAAAGACTATTGCGGCAATTTATATTGACTACATGAAGTCATCATTGATAATTAATACTATAGGAGTACTCATGTCAAATTACTGGAATCTTTCCATTTAAACAAGTGTAATTATGTTGTGGGAATTCCCAGTGCCAGTCTGATGAAGTCATCATTGATAATTAATACTATAGGAGTACTCATGTCAAATTACTGGAATCTTTCCATTTAAACAAGTTTAATTATGTTGTGGGAATTCACAGATTAACACTTAATATTATTTAAAGAATGTAATCTTGAAACAGACGAGCTACAAAAACCACATTTTAATGTTTCTTCTTTACGTCAGGTTTGAAACCGTCCGGCCGCCATCTTGTTTTCAAAAGTAGTTCCAAATCCAATATGACGGCCGCCTTCGTACATCAGAGAGACGGTGTGGTGTAGCCCACTGTCCGATGCGTTCAGATTGGGTCACACTGTCACGAATCAGAGCTACGAACGAGCTACAAACGAGCTACGAATACTTTTCGGCACATTTCGTAGCTATCCTTACTGGACCGTGGCTCTCCGTGATCAGTCGTAGTAGTTTTTGGATGTCCGTATAGCGACTCTTGACAAATTTTGAACATGTTCAAAAAATTGCTACGAATTTATCGACCGTAGCGTATCCGCAGCAGTCCGTACTAAACCGTTCTGATCCGTACTAGTTCGTAACGATACCGTAGTCGTCCGTACCTTTTCGTAGGCCCAAAGATATTCAAGGACTTCTACGGATTGATACGAAGAACTACGGAGCGGTACGGTTACGCTACGTATTAGCTACGATTATTCCACGGATATACTACGGAAAGCCACGGTTCTAGTACGTTGTACTACGGATAGGCAGGAATTTGCACGATCTTGTACGATGTACTACATTTCAGCACGAAATAGTACGGACATGGACGGTGCACTTCTATAAATTGCTACTGAAATACATCATTAAAATTATGAAGCAACCGTACTTGCATTTGTTGAGTTCACAATCATGAACGGCCAGCAAATTGCGTTTGCGATAAATTTGTTAGACTTGGATATTGATATGACACAAAATGCAGAGGCCGTAGTCGAGCTGCTTGACGATATGCACAGAAGTAATACTGATTCAATATCGTAAAACTAGTATAGCTTTGTGTTTAAGGTTACGTATTTTGAAAATATTAGAATTTTAACTTACTAGTAATACATTTTTTTTATTTGCAGGTAAGTGTCTGCCCCGTATGCATTTTGAATCTTGCTCTTACTTTAACGTGATTTAATAATTGTTAAATTAATAGCCGACATAATAAAAAACAAAATTAATCATACTTTCCTAAGCATAATCTATATTTGTACATCAATAATTACATACTTTATCAGGTCAGATAAGAAAAAGGAGGTGGTGGATAAGAGACTGGCTTTTAAGACGACCCGGCTCTTGGTTTTGGATGGAGGATGTAGACTCTTCCCCAGACACGGCTGATTCCATTATTTCTGTTACGCGCTGTTGCTGCCGCGTGCATGTTCTCTTTTTGGGAGGAATTCTGTGTATGACAATACAAGAGGCGGTGGGCGCAATGTTCAATCGTAGTTCGTTCCTACCTGTCCGTACCAGTCCGTCGCAATTCCCACTGCTTCGTAGCGGACCGTTCTAGTTCGTACTTACCCGTACTAGACCGTAGCGGATTCGTAGTTAGATCGTACTGATTCGCGTAGCATCGTGATTAATCGTAACAGACCGTAGCGGATTCGTAGTTTGATCGTGCCGATTCGTGGCGCTCCGTACTAAATCGCGTCGATCAGTAGCAGTCCGTACCTTTCCTTGTTCGCTTTCCAACATTTTGATGGTAGATTTGTTGTGCTCCGTACTGAAATCGTAGCGGCCTACGAATTTTTACAATTTCGTAGTCATTCGTAGCTGATTGAATCGTAGCTCATTCGTAGCTCTGATTCGTGACAGTGTGACCGAGGCATTACACATTAACGAATAAATGACGTATTACGTCCCTTGTGCCATATTGAACATGATCTTACTTGAAACATGCCATTATAGCGATTGTTTTTATTACATTCGTGTATCTGTTTACTTTGTTATAACATAAATACACATGTGAACCAAATAAAAGCATATAAAAAGACAAATGGTCTCTCAAACGCATCTAAGCTCATGTGTTTAACGAGAGCGTCGACGACGTTGAAAGTCTATTGGCAAGATACAGGGAAGTTTCTGCTGAAGTAAATGGTTAAGGAACAGTTAACTGAATGAAAATCAAAAAGGCTGTCAAAAAAGACAAGTTTTTTTTACAATAAGCACAAATAAATGAAACTAGAAGTGGTGAAATATTGCAAACCATCCTATTTCAATCGGAAAATCATAAATATGTATCAAGGGAGCTTGTTTCTTTGCAAGCAAGTAAAGCTTGGATGTAAATATGTTATTTCTAATTGACCAGACGTTTTTTTAAATATTTATTTTTGGTTTTGTTTTAATTAACGTTATCATTACTATTTACGAGACGTAACGCCTTTTCCATTCGGACGCTGAGGTCTAAAATATATCTTTATTATTGTTTCGTGTGTTACTATTCAGTAAACTTTTACGATCGCTTAATTTTCATTAAAGCAGAAATGAACAATTCGTTGTTTGTTGATGTGGTGTTGTTGTTGTTATATTCACAGTCTTCCGTATATACACAAAATATTGCATTCACGCTGTATTTTGGAGCACAATTCTGAAGTTTGTAATCCTTATGCAAATTATTCGAATAATTTCAAATAATATGCAACATAATTTGCAGATTAACATCAACATACTGTAATTTGACCACCCTCTATTGCCGCCCAAAATCGCAGGATAAATATTTACCGTCACAAAGTTTAACGATATTTCAGCCCTAAAAAAAACTTGCCAGTCTTCTGCAAGAAACAAGACAATTATTTATTCGTTTAAACTATTTAAAGTGACGTTCCCCATTTATAAATACAATGAAAAAGTATGTTATCTCAAAATCTATAATACGACGAGATTCACTTTTTTAAATCCACATAACTGAGTTTGCAAAATTAAGTAGCAGAAAATGTTACAGACATACGTATTGTATTTATAAGAATGATGGCATATATGATGTCATTAAATACGATGGCTAACAATTCTTTAAAGTTTTAATACACTCAACGAATTTTTATTGCAAGAACAAAGTTGAAAAACACAAAAAAAACTGATGTCGCCGTTATTCGAAACGAAACCGTGTCGTCAAAATCCGTCAGTGGATGCGCTTCCACTGCGCCACGCAAACTTTTATCGGCCGAAGCAAATCATAATATCTACAGCAGAGAGGATATTTTTCGCCGTTGTATAGAGCCAAACATTACTATCACATCTGCTAAATTACTATCACCGTAGTATTCCTTACTTGTGTGCAAGTACTTAAGAAATCAGGGATTTTTTTCGAGTCAGCCTAAATCTTTATGTTATTGTTGTATAAAGAATGATGTCACATGTTGATAATTCAATTGAAGATGAATAAGTATTATAATCAGAAATGTACAATAAAAAGAGAATCAATACTAATGATGATTACCTGTGTAATTTCAGTACTGTCATTTTGTGTCATTGAACTAATGATCTTTGTGAATTTGAAATTGGACATCAGACTTGGAATGGACATAAATTTGGTGATTTTCTCAGACAAAACTGTTAATTTCATACTCTAAATGTGTTCTTGTAATATAAATTATAAACGTGCATCACTATGGATAAATTTTGGAGGATTTAATAAATCACATTACACATCCAGTTTTGGTGTAATTTTTTTATATGCATGTGTCTACTTCGCTTAAAACAACATACTCTACATTACTAAAAAGATTATTCCCAGATTGATGTCTTATTCCAACTTTACAGTGTAGTAAATTGAACGTTATATTGCACTGTATAGGTAGCCAAACATTTTAAGTAACATCAATACAAACTGCATTATTTCTACCACAAGTTAGCATACTGCTCATCTGTTTTTATGCTCATTAAATGTGCATTTACTACACTTGAGTGTTTTCCTGACTTTTTGCAACAAAGTGTTCCTGCATTTTAAAATATACTGAAAAACATACTTAAACAATTAATGCACTAAAACATTCTTATTTTTCTAAGTGTACTTTTCAAGAGGAGAAATACTCGTTAGCACACTGAAGTGTATAAATGCTTGAAAAATACAGAAATATACCCTTTTTTCTGTTAAGTGTTTCTTGCCTGCATTGTCAAGTCTAGTAAATGCGATTGAACGCAGAAAAATACCATGCCAATACTGTTACATTTAATGTGCATTAAAAAAACTTTCTTGTGATAAAATACTTTAGTGATAAAGAAATCATCTTGTAATAGCTTTTTAAACATTTAATATAAATTTTGAATTGATTTAATATGACACTTCAATAACATTTGTGCCACAAACAATAGATATAATGTGTGCACATATGCTTTTTTTCATTACACTGTTGTTGGTATAAATCATGTATTCTGCTTAAAAAGTGTATCTGCCACTTCTGTTTTGTGGTATACAATAACAAGTACAATTCAGTTGAAATATCAAAAGATGAATAGCAGTATGCTTGCAACCCTGCTCCTTTTTTATTCACTTTTCTATCCTTGTTACCAAATTATATATGGCCAAATGAAATTTTGTAGATTTGACAAAGAACTCTCAACCAGAGTTTCTCACTACTGATATTTAATATAATTTCAGGTCTGAATTGCTCTTTGGCAAATCTTTGTTGATTACAGTATTTAACTGAATTTATTCTTTTTTTGTAGTTAATGAATTGTTTCATTATTTATCTCTGGTCCAAAGTATAACATGATTGTTTCATCAATTAAAAACAAGATCAGTGCATCATAGCATACAATGTAAACATATGTCATATAACAATTTTGGTTAAAATCACTTGATTATATGACTTGAGAGTGAGAATAAATAAGGTGAAACATAATTGTATAATTATATAGTTAAATGCATGAGCCACTTGAGTGGTGTCATATTACAATTAAAAGCCAATAATTAACCAAAATAATGTGAATTTTATGTTAATTTAATTTTTTCAAATACCTTTTTGTGATAAAAATATAAAACTCAATATAGTATCAGTAGTTAAGTTATTTAAGTGATAATTAATGAGTTAGTTGGATGCGCATGCAGATAATATTACCAACATATTTTATGCAGATGACAGTAGCAATCAAAGTACTGGCAGTACTGGTGTGACGATGCTTTTGAAGAAGATGGATATAAAACATCAATTTAAGTTTATCTATATCACCACAATTGTGTATGTTGATACGAACATTTGGGTACGATAAAAAATTTGGGTACGAAAATTTTGTTCTTTACAGTATTTAACTAAATTTATTCTTTTTTTGTAGTTAATGAATTGTTTCAATTTTTATCTCTGGTCCAAAGTATAACATAATTGTTTCATCAATTAAAAACAAGATCAGTGCATCATAGCATACAATGTAAACATATGTCATATAACAATTTTGGTTAAAATCACTTGATTATATGACTTGAGAGTGAGAATAAATAAGGTGAAACATAATTGTATAATTATATAGTTAAATGCATGAGCCACTTGAGTGGTGTCATATTACAATTAAAAGCCAATAATTAACCAAAATAATGTGAATTTTATGTTAATTTAATTTTTTCAAATACCTTTTTGTGATAAAAATATAAAACTCAATATAGTATCAGTAGTTAAGTTATTTAAGTGATAATTAATGAGTTAGTTGGATGCGCATGCAGATAATATTACCAACATATTTTATGCAGATGACAGTAGCAATCAAAGTACTGGCAGTACTGGTGTGACGATGCTTTTGAAGAAGATGGATATAAAACATCAATTTAAGTTTATCTATATCACCACAATTGTGTATGTTGATACGAACATTTGGGTACGATAAAAAATTTGGGTACGAAAATTTTGTTCTTTACAGTATTTAACTAAATTTATTCTTTTTTTGTAGTTAATGAATTGTTTCATTATTTATCTCTGGTCCAAAGTATAACATGATTGTTTCATCAATTAAAAACAAGATCAGTGCATCATAGCATACAATGTAAACATATGTCATATAACAATTTTGGTTAAAATCACTTGATTATATGACTTGAGAGTGAGAATAAATAAGGTGAAACATAATTGTATAATTATATAGTTAAATGCATGAGCCACTTGAGTGGTGTCATATTACAATTAAAAGCCAATAATTAACCAAAATAATGTGAATTTTATGTTAATTTAATTTTTTCAAATACCTTTTTGTGATAAAAATATAAAACT
Source organism: Dreissena polymorpha (assembly GCF_020536995.1). Taxonomy (NCBI): domain Eukaryota; kingdom Metazoa; phylum Mollusca; class Bivalvia; order Myida; family Dreissenidae; genus Dreissena; species Dreissena polymorpha. Next base: position 103,515,090 of record NC_068359.1, read on the forward strand.
CAATATAGTATCAGTAATTAAGTTATTTAAGTGATAATTAATGAGTTAGTTGGATGCGCATGCAGATAATATTACCAACATATTTTATGCAGATGACAGTAGCAATCAAAGTACTGGCAGTACTGGTGTGACGATGCTTTTGAAGAGGATGGATATAAAACATCAATTTAAGTTTATCTATATCACCACAATTGTTTATTTTGATACGAACATTTGGGTACGATAAAAAATGTGGGAACGAAAATTTTGGGTACGAAAAAAAATTAGGTACGAAAATTTTTTGCGTACGAAACATTTTTGGTACGAAAAAAAGTTTAGGGGTACGGGGAAGTAGTACCCGTGGGTAACTTGACCCATTGAGCGAAACTGGGAGGCGGGTCACATTCTTGTTCATTAAGTATGGCAATACCTTCATGATGATTCTCGAAAGTAGGTATGAGCACATAGCCGGACCATGTGAGCTCAATCGTATGAGCACTTGACTATCCGAGTTCGCCCACGAACATATGGATAAGTTAACTAATAGCGAAATGACCTTATACATGTTTATGCTGAAATCTAACAATCGATCGAAATATCAAACTTGGTATGTACACTTAGGTGGTTGTGTAATTTCTGTTAGAATATCGTATTCAATACGTAAATTTTAAATGATTGTGCCCGCACTTGAGTTTGTTGCCTTGTTTGAGTCTATACGCGCCTAGGCTGCACCCAGTGTGTGTATTTGTGTTTTTCCAAGGTAATGAGTTACCTCCGCGCTGAGGCTGCATAATGCTGTGACCCGGAGTGTGTCCAGCACTCCTACCTAATAAGATTAGATTGACGACAGTTGGGACGAATTTTGAATGATAGCTGCAATTTCCAGCTATTTGTTTTGTACTGAAATACTTTTTAAATTTTTTATATGGTCAAATGCTGCGGGGGGGGGGGATGAGATTATCCGGAAAAAAACACCTGTCCGGAATGGTGACCACAAAACATACACAACATAACATTGCGCCGGGAGCGGTAATCGAACCGGTGTCGTAAAGGTGAAAAAGCGAACGTCCTTACCACTGCGCTAGCGAGACGGACAATTACGCAAAGAAATTTTGTTTTATCTATATATATCATAGCAGTGCAGCGTTTACAATTTGCATGTTCGAAATTGTTCGCATTCTTTAGTTTTGTGATCACGTAAAAAGTTAATTTTACATGTTTTTATTCACAATTTATTTACTAAATCGAGAATAAATATCAAACAAAATAGAGAAAATATATAGTTGTTTCATTGGTCCATACAAATAAAATGGATGTAAAATTTCTAATTTGAAATTAACGTTCTGATACACTTATTGAATCTGTTTCCCTAGGATATGCTGTTCTATTAATATTTACCTTTATCAACACGAACGACAACTCTGCTAGGAGAATGTTATCAATGAAAATCAACGAGCAATCTCCTACGCAGTGGCGAATGCCAAGGGAAGTAACTGAAAAATCGAGTGATCTCAATCGGACTGGCTCGGTCTTTTACATAGGTCGCCATTGTGAAGATTTTTTTTACTGGTTATCAAACCTTGGACGCTGCTGTTCCAGCATCGTCAAATCAAAGTACTGAAAGTACTGGTTTGACGATGCTTTTGAAGAGGATGTATATATAGAAGATATTTGTTGGATTCGGTGGCATATCGATTTTCCCAGAAAAAATGCGAAAAATATCGATATTTTCACTGTTATTTTTCACTGTTTAAAAAAGTGAAATACCAGTTTATTTCACTGATATTTCTGTATAAATCACCGGAAAGCATAACATAAATAAGCATCCATTTAAGTTAATCTACATCACCGCAATTGTGTAATTTTTATTGCTTGTCATTTATCCGCAGGCCAATAGTTAATGGTTGAGGTGCAATCGTTTTTGTTCTTGGACACAGCATCCATTCAATCAGTTCAATGAAATTTATTTACCTAAATATCTCATATTTGAACTTAAAATTCTTTTGGGAGATATGGTCCAGACAACTGGATAAAACAGCAACAATATGCTAACCCATTATTTTTCGAGGAACATAATTGAGAATTCCTGTGCTAGCCCCCAATCACAGTATGTTGGGGTATAATAATTATCAAACTTTGTTTTTCTTCTCAAAAGATTGTCGTAGATTACAAATTGATGAATATAACATCAAAAACTACAAGTTTTAGAAAGCCATTTTTTTCATTTATTTTTATTGATAAACAAGGTTTTGTAACAATCTATATTATACATAGATAGCTTTAACAGCACAATGTGGCTCATCTGAAACTGATTGTTTCCTAGTGGTGTTAACTCATTTTTCATGAAGATCTAGAAAAAAGGCATTGTGAGTATGAACAAACTATTTGCGTCTATCCGATCTAGTTGAGTCTTGTTACCAAGATCCTACTTTTATTAATTTGAACATTCTGATCAACTGCCATGAAGATCAGGTAAAAAATGTAAGTTTTAACATGGATTTTAATGATTTTAGTTATTGATCAACTGCTTGGAAGCACATGACCCACTTTGGAACGTGACCTGTTAATCACTGAGACTAGACCTTGTGACCTAAATGTTAAATATGCTACTTTCATGCTTGACTTTGAAATAATTTAAAATAATGTTCTAACCAATTTACAAGTGGATCAGACAGAGAATGTGACCACTAAAGTATTAACAGACGTTTTCTTATATTTGACCTAGTTCCCTATTTTTTGATAAAATATGAAAACAAAAATGACATAGAGGTGACTAGTTTCATAAGAATCTGGCAAAGTGGTGACACCCAAATTATCTTATGTGTTCACAATAAACTTTGGATAAAATACAACAAAGAGTGATAACAAAAGCTCACCTTGTCACATCATAACAAGTGAGCAAAATAACCAAAACTATGACATCATATAATTGCTCAGTTACTTCCAATAACAAAAAAATGTTACTTTTAAAACAAATACAATACCTTCCCTTTCTTACCACAGGCTGTTCTAAAACAAGAAAGACCTGTATCGCTCACCCAAAACTCCTTCTATAGTGTCAAAAACATGTGTATGATTTGACTAAGTTGTAACCTAGCTTTAGCCTGCCAGGACCAACTTGCAAATTCAGCTTTTGATTTTATTAAGATCATTGTAAGCAATTTTCATGAAAATCAGATAGATAATGTGACCTGTAGAAAGGTAAAGGAAGTTTTCTATATTTTAACCTAATGACCTAGTTTTTGACAAACTACCAACTTTCAAACTGAAACATTATTTCATTGAGATAACATTAAATTCTGTCCAATTTTCATGAAGATCTGGAAAAAAATGTGACCTCTGGAGTGTTCACTAACCTTTTCTGTGATTTGGTTTGTTGACCTAGTTTGGACCACATATGACCTACTTTCAAACTTAACCTAGAATTGACAGAGATGAACATTTACCAACATAACACAAACAAGCGCTGTTTGTAAAACATGCATGCCCCCCATATGGGCTGTCAGTTGTAGTGGTAGCCATTGTGTGAATACTTTTTTTGTAACTGTGACCTTGACATTTGACCTAGTAACCTGAAAATCAATAGGGATTATCTGCCAGTCATGATCAATTTACCTATAAAGTTTCATGATCCTAGGCCTTGCTTTTCTTGAGTTATTATCAGGAAACCTTTTTACTGTTTTGAGTCACTGTGACCTTGACCTTTGACCAAGTGATATGAAAATCAATAAGGGTTATATACCAGTCATGACCAATGTACCTATAAAGTTTAATGGTCCTAGGCGTAAGCATTTTTGAGATATCATCTGGATACTATTTTACTGCTTTGAGTCACTCTGACCTTGACCTTTGACCTAGTGACCTAAACATCAATAGGGGTAATCTGCAAGTCATGATCAATGTACCTATGAATTTTCATGATCCTAGACGTAAGCATTCTTGAGTTATCATCTGGAAATCATTAAACTGTTTTGACTCACTGTGACCTTGACCTTTGACCTAATGACCTGAACATCAATAGGGGTCATCTGCGAGTCATGATCAATGTACCTATGAAATTTCATGATCCTAGGCATGAGCTTTCTTGTGTTATCATCTGGAAACCATTTTACTGAGTCAAGTCACCGTGACCTTGCCCTTTGACCTAGTGACCTATAACTCAATAGGGGTCATCTGCGAGTCATGATCAATGTACCTAAGAAGTTTCATGATCATAGGCGTAAGCATTCTTTACTTATCATTTGGAAACCATTTTTCAAAGTTGAGTAACTGTGACCTTTACCTTTGACATAGTGACCTGAAAATCATTAGGGGTCATCTGCGAGTCATGATCAATGTACCTATATAGTTTCATGATCGTAGGCATAAACGTTCTTGAGTTATAATCCTGAAACCATTTTACTATTTCGGGTCACCGTGACCTTGACCTTTGACATAGTGACCTGAAATTAAATAGGGATCATCTGCGAGTCATGATCAATGTTTTTATGAAGTTTCATGGTCCTAGGCATAAGCGTTCTTGAGTTATCATCCGGAAACCATTTAACTATTTCGGGTCACCGTGACCTTGACTTTTGACCTAGTGACCTCAAATGGGGTCATAATTTATGCGAGTCATGATCAATGTATCTATGAAATTTCATGATCCTAGGCATAAGCGTTCTGAGTTACCATCCGGAAACCATTTAACTATTTCGGGTCACCGTGACCTTGACCTAGTGACCTCAAAATTAATAGTGGTCATCTGCGAGTCATGATCAATGTACACATGAAGTTTCATGATCCTAGGCATAAGTGTTCTTGAGTTTTTATCAGGAAACCATTTTACTATTTCAGGTCACCGTGACCTTGACGTTTGATATAGTGACCTGAAAATCAATAGTGGTCAACTGCGAGTCATGATCAATCTACCTATCAAGTTTCATGATCCTAGGCATAAGCGTTCTTGAGTTATCATCCGGAAACCATTTTACTATTTCGGGTCACTGTGACCTTGACCTTTGACCTAGTGACCTGAAAATTAATAGGGGTCATCTTCGAGTCATGATCAATGTACCTATAAAGTTTCATGATCCTAGGCATAAGCGTTCTTGAGTTATCATCCGGAAACCATTTTACTATTTCTTTTTTTTGTTAAACGTCGTCAGTTATTAATTGTATATAGATTTCTCTATAGTTTGAAAAACATTTAGGCAAATATTTCTCATGTAAGATAAAATGCAAATAATTAATAAAATATTCCCTTTAATCAGTATGTTGGTTTATCGGTCAATAACAATATCACTTTGAACATTGAATTATTTAAAAGTTATAACAAACATTAAATGTTCTCCGAACAAATGACTCATAACACATATAACAGATTGATAGGAAGATATGAACAAATCAAGGTTGCTAGGTTGCCCGCCTAGAATGGTCCTGTTAGTATGGAAGTACTTGATATATAAATTTATTAGCCTGTCGGTGTTGTAAAGACATAAAATATTTTATGAATGTCTCAAAGTGTATAATTATTTTGCATTTAGTAAAAGAAAGGCAACCCTTAAGTGGCTGACAAGAACTTGTGGCTAAATACAACTTAAAAGAGGCATTATGATTCTTGAAAATAAAAGTAAACACCATTATATATGAATTTTCTGATCAAAAGTGTTATTTTTAGTGAATATGGGAAATACATTTTCAAGAATAAACAATATAATAATTAATGTTTTGGCGAAGTGCATCATAGTATTATCATAGTACCAGTTTTGGTCTAAAAATCCCGTAACATTTTTTAAATTTCATAACACCTTGTTGACAAAAAAAATCATGAAAAATAGAATTTTCAGAGTAACCTATTAAAATAAAATAAACAAGGGCTGTTTGTAAAACATGCATGCCCCCCATATGGGCTCTCCGTTGTAGTGACAGCCTTTGTGTGAATATGTTTTTTGTCAATGTGACCTTGACCTTTGACCTAGTGACCTGAAAATCAATAGGGGTCATCTGCGAGTCATGATCAATAAACCTATGAAGTTTCATGATCCTAGGCCCAAGCGATCTTGAGTTATCATCCGGAAAACCACCTGGTGGACGGAGCGACAGACCAACAGACCGACCGACATGTGCAAAGCAATAAACCCCCTCTTCTTCGAAGGGGGCATACAAATGCTTTATATGACCTTAGATATTATTTTTGCAATCATTTTTCATCAATTACAAATGATTAAAAAAATTATTGTTTCATGCTACTCATGGTACCAGTTTTTTGTCAGAAAATTAATCACATTTTTTAAAAATGCATTACCCCTTGTTGCCAAAAAAATCATGAAAAATATAATTTTCAAATATATCCTTTAAAACAAAAAGAAAATGCCTTCTTAAACCTTAAATATTATTCCATCAAGCATTTTACATCAATAATTTATGTTTGAAAAAATCATTGGTTCATGCTAAATACTGTTTGATATACTGTAAATAATGTAACTACACATCCAAGTTGTGAGTCCATCAAACTATTGCAACCGAAACACCTGGTGTGCCAAGACACCAGCCGAACTCAAATGCCTTCTGACTTGGTGCATTTTACTATTTAAATTTGTATGCATTTGTATGTGTTTGAAAAAATGTAAAATCTTTAATGACATCTTCTGACCATGCATGTCCTAGATTTCAAAATCCAGGCCCTGGTCTGACACATTGGTAACATTAACGTTAAACTGTTACCAGGCTTCTGAATTTAATTAGCCAGGTCACAGGAAAAGGGCAGTCTAATATGTATCCAATTAAACTATTTGTCATTGTCAGAAACCGCTCTTAAGCAAACAGCTTTCAAGCAACTGCAGGCTGAACTGGATCTAAACTGGCCACAATCGCCTCAATGTCTCTTTTACTGGGATATGGTTCATTTAACTTTAAAGGGATCTTTTCACGTTTTGGTAAATTGACAAAAATTGAAAAAAGTTGTATCGGATCTGCAAATTTTCATTTTAGTTATGTTATTTTTAGGAACAGTATTACTGAACATTTACCATGGTCTAATATAGCCATAATATGCATCTTTTAACGATTTAAAAATTATAAAGCGTTGCAACGCGAAACGTTTGAATAATTTGGAGAGTTATGTTGTTGTTGTTTAATTGTGAGAAACTACGAAGATTGCTTATACTAGGTATAAAATACGTCAACCATTTATACTTGCCAGAATAGTGGAGCAGGCTAATGCGTTTTTACTCCAGGACTAAGGGGTCACTGGTTCGAGCCCTGCTGCGGACTACTTATTTTAAAGAATTTTATTCTGGATTTTTAACTGGAGCTTTTAATATCCAATGTTTACATTTATCAATATAAAGCATTTAATGACTTACTTCAAAACATGTCAAAATCTGTGAAAAGGCCCCTTTTAACATAATATCTACTCCTATAAATATGAGGTCAATATACATGGACTAAACGGTAAATTACGTCTAATTATTTGGACTGTAATGACATCAACTACTTAAATAGAAAGAAGAAAGAATTCATACTTACCAGTAATTTGACTAAAGAGTTTGTATTCAATGTTGTATTTCAGGACAGCTTGGTGATATGCAAATCCCATATGACATGTTGATATCGGGTATCATAGCCATTCAATAAGTCGCAAAATGCTTAAACAAAATTTATAAAGCAAAATGTGACTTAAATTGATAACTAAATATTCCAGTATCAGCAGTATGCCAGTTTTGCCTTGTAAAACTGTCGAGATCCAGAAAGTGCTTCATTCACATTGAATATATCCTTCGAATTCCATTAATTGTTGCATTACTAAATAGCGAAACAAGCCGATTTAAGCTGTAAGAAAGTTTTGACACGAGTGTTATCAAGTCTCTCATGGGCGAAGCCATAGAAAGTGATCCATTCACATCGAATATATCCTTCGAATTCCATCCTTTGTTGTCATTAGCGGAGATTTAGTGAATAAATAATTCATATATCATAAATGACAGCTTCTAAATAGCGAAACAAGCCAATTTATGCAGTAAGAAAGTTTTGACTCGAGACTCTCATGGGGGCGGCCATTGTTGAATGTTGAAACACGAACGACAACTCTGCAAGGAGAATGCAATCAATGACGAGCAATCTCCTACGCAGTGGCGAATGCAAAAGGGAACTAACTGAAAAATCGAGTTATCTCAATCGGACTGGCTCGGTCTTTTACATAGGTCGCCATTGTGAGAAATTATTCTACTGGTTATGAAACCTTGGACGACGCTGTTCCAGCATCGTCAAAAAGAAATGGCGATATTTTTCTCAGCCACATAATTGTTTGTTGTTTGATATCACAAAATGAAAGTGAAAGTAGAACTGTCAAAAATGACAACCTGTCAACGTGTTGTTTTTGCTGGCACGAGAGGGCGATTACACTCAATGTTTTCACATTTTGACCATAGGCTTTGTCAATGACCTTTATAGTATGGGTAGCTTTGATATTATTTATTGCTATCATGTAAGTGCATGATTGTGTATATGTTTACAATACACAAAGCATAAATAATGATATAAATATACTGATTGAGCTTATAATAATCTGAGAACTATAGCCAGGTCAATTAAGGACTTAAAATACAATTTTGTGTCCTGATTTCATGAAGAAATGACCATGCATGTCCTAGATTTCAAATTCAAGGCCCTGGTGTGACACATTGGTAGCATTACCGTTAAACTGTTAACAGGCTTATGAAATTAGTTTTTATTGAACTATCTTAGGAAATCTAAATCAGGCACTGATTTTTCTTGTTTTAATACAGTCATAGATCAGTTGTGGCCTCTGGGTAATGACCAATTTTTGCTTACTTGTTACACCCTTAAAACTTTTCACACGTCTATAATAGCAAATCTGGATTTAGGCGATCTTCAATGGTACATTTAAACTTTAGCTCTGTTACAAGAGTGCTGGTAAAGTCCAGTCACATATTTAAATCTAGGCCATGTCAAAATCAAAGTGTCAAAGACAAATGAAAGATGCGTTCATTAATTATTGTCCAGTTGTTCACTACTGCTGTAAGTTTTTATATAATATGACTGATGAACATCATGTGAGAGAAAATTCACATTATCTTTGTAAATCAGGTTTAGCAACCTTTTAGATAACAAAGAATGCTAGTTTTCAATGTCGCTTCTGGGGATCAAACCCGTAGGGCTTTTAGGAAGATTCTGAAATTTTCGATCCCTGGAGAGCAACAAAACCATAAAAAAAGTCAAATATTGCCGACTCGGTTTTTTGAATCGGTTCATGAGGGATAATGGAGCTTGATTGGCACTCTTAAGTATACTTACATGTATCCAGGGTACGGTAAATATACTAAAATGTACCCGGGAAATTTAACCTTAAATCAGTCGTTGTTGACTATTTTTTTGTAATAATTATATATACACATTTATGTCAATTTTCTGTAGAATGGCCTCTATATTATCGGAACGCATACTCAAAAAGCATGTTGATGCAGTGTTTTTTGAAGAGAAGTGTGTTTAAGATAATCGGTTGCGCCGACATCGGATTTTGGGCGCAAATACAACTAGGGTACAGTCTAATATGGACCGAGTACAATTACGTTTATTTACCGTACCTGGGGTACATGTAAGTATACTTAGAGTACCCAGGGTACATGTAAGTATACTTAAGAGTACCCGGGGTACATGTAAGTAGTACCAGAGCCGACAATGAACAATCGAGCGATACTGGAAGGTGCAACATCTCTCACGCCCCCTAGCATCGCCTTTAGCAGTATTCAATTCTCAACAGGAAAGTGCTGGAGTCATTGATCCCGAGGGACAAGAAAAACAATTGATTAATGTTCGAAATAAATAATTTGATTAATGACACTTCTGTCATTTGAGCCAGGTCACAGGAAAAGCGCAGTAAAATCAGTATCCAATTAAATTATTTGTTATTGTCAGAAAAACGCTTTTAAGCAAACAGCTTTCAAGCGACTGCTGGCTGATCTAGATCCAAACTGGCCACAATCGCCTTGATGGCTCTTTTACTGTGACACAGTTCATTTAACTTTAAAATGATAAAAAGTACTAACACTAAGAAAGAGTACTAACCAGTAAAGAGTATGAAATCAATGTTGAATCTCAGGACCGCTTGGTGATCTGCAAATCCCCGATGAAATGTTGATATCGGGTATCATATTCATTCAATAAGTCGCAAAATGCTCGAATAAATTTATAAAGCACAATGTGACTTATATTGATAACTAAAATACCAGTAATCAGTATGCCAGTTTTGCCGTTTCAAGCTGTTACGATCCAGAAAGTCCTTCATTCACATCGAGTATATCACACCTTCGAATTCAAACTATTGTTGTCATAAGCGGAGATTTAGTGAATAAATAATTCATATATCCTAAATGACAGCTTAAAAATGGCGAAACAAGCCAATGTATGCAGTAAGAAAGTTTTGAATCGAGACTATCATTAAGGCGGCCATTGTTGAATGTTGAAACACGAACGACAACTCTGCTAGGAGAATGTTATCAATGATCCTACGCAGTGGCGTATGCAAAAGGGAAGTAACTGAAAAATCGAGTTATCTCAATCGGACTGGCTCGGTCTTTTACATAGGCCGCCATTGTTAGAAAATTTTACTGGTTATGAAACCGTGGACGACGCTGTTCCAGCATCGTCAAAAAGGGATTACTCATGGTTGTAGTAAATAAGGACACTATGTCTAGCACGATTTCTGCCTGAAACACAGTCCCACGGTGGACAATTTTTCGTCAGCGTGGACAATCTTCGTGGTCTGAAGGTGGTTCCATCGTGATAGATCGCGTTGACAGTGGGTGAGCACCGCGGACGTTAGTCCAAATAATTAGACGTAAATCGACCTCATATTTATAGGAGTACGCGGACGTTATCGGGAAATCGTTCTCACGGTGGACCACCGCGGTGATAACAGGTAAATGTAAAGATTCTGCATGAAATTTTACTTGTTGTCTATTTAAAGATTTCTTTTTGTTAACATTTTGACAATGCTTTGCCGTTTGTGTACATATAGCTTGCCAATATTTTCTTATAAACATGAACATATTATTTGATGTCAGATTTCCTAGTTAAATGTGTTTATTCGAATATACATTCGAGACTTCGGCAGTACGTATTCAATTCAGTGAGATTTTAACGAAACAAATCAGTTGTTATGTTGGTGAGTGACTATGTATGTACCTGTTTTATTCAGTAACAAGTTTATTTTGTATCACCTATTTGTTATCACCTACTCTAAAGAGAAACGTAATGGAATATTGTGATAAATATTGATTTATTCACAGGGGCGTAGATAACCTCCAAACATTGGGGAGGCGGACGCAAGGTCCCGGCTCTGAAAAGAATTACATTGTTAATGTAATAAATTTTGTGTTAAATATTAATGATAATAATAAAAAAACATCATTAAGCAACAATACGAGTATTATTTGTATCTTGTTGTTTTTTCTTCTAAATTTCGTGTGTATTTAGATCGACATTAGGTTCATAAAAGGTAAGAACAGTCGCAAATTAAAATTTAATACTTATATACATACCTCATCGTAGTGGAGCCATGTGAACGAATCAAACCAACCTTTTCTTCCCGAATGTACGCTTAGGAAAAGCAAAATTTCGAGGCTGATTAGGAATACTCATTTTGAATATTAAACAATTACATATATGATATTGTTCCAATGATTTCTAATAAAATAATAACTGTTATACTTAGAGAACAAAAATAATATCAATCAAATTAATGTTTTTCACGCGTATATTTAGTCAAATTTGTTTTAAGTGTCAGTTACCTTTGAATTAAAGCGATCAATTAATTTAAACGTGAACGAAGTTATCTTAATATTGTTATATTGAATTTCAATATAACAATATTAAGATAACTTCGTTCACGTTTAAAAAAAAATGTATCGAAATCAATTTATCATGTTGGCGAGTGAACATTTATATACATATTCTTTGTTATACGATACAAATTAAACAATATTATGATTGTAATAAAGCCTGTACATTTTTCGTTTTCGTTTAACTTATTGTATTACAGTATTATAATTCATTAGATTATGCAAAAATATAAATGTAAGTGTTCAGGTCCGTAGCCAGGGTTTTGAAACGGGGGTGCGAATTTTCCAATCAACGAATTTTATTGAGCAACGAAGTGGTGTTCCATACATACAATCGGGGGTTTGAAGGTCCTCCTTTTAGAAACATTTTGAAAATGAAACGTAAAACACTGCATTCTGGTGACTTTTTATCTGGTTTTTTAGAGACTGAAGTTATAGAGCATTTTTATATGAAAATTCCCTTTCATTAACCAAAGTCAGTAACTGATCGACATGTATATGATATGACATACATGTATTTCCCATTACCGTTTTTCATTAACCACCTTTATCGACCAGTCACGGAAATACATGATATTATACGGCGTTTAACCCGACACTAGTATGCGCGAACATACTTTGTTTACATATGAAACAACACATTTATAGAAAGTAAAATCAACAATAAGAACAGGGGTTTTGATCTGATTTTGGGGAAAGGACCTGGCTTTTTTTTGAAGGGAAGAAAATTGCGCGAAACGCCGGGTTTTGGGGGAAAATCGAGCAAAACGCCGGATTTTGGGGAAAATAAGGAAAGTCTAAAATAATCAATTTAACATAGTTTACTGTTTTTAAAACAAATTCAAGGCAACAGATAATTTAATTATGCAATATTTTTCTATTTTTTTATTTTCTACACTGGATCAAGTTAACTTATATATTTAAAGGTTAAAAGAAATTGAGTGTGTGAGGGGCGGAATGAAATCTAGGGGAAAATTAACCAGCTGAGGGGGGGGGGAATCCGAGGGGAAAAGGCCGTTTTTCGGCGGGTCATAAAGAAGGAAAAAATGAAGAACGATATAAAATTATTATTATTTATTGGAATACCATTCAAAAATTTTACCATTCATGGGTCAAGCAAATTAAAAGGAAATATTTGACTTTTTTCAAAACAATTGTTTGTCTGCTACTATGGATAGTATCAGAGGCTTAACATTGCTCTGAACGTGCTAATAGTGTATAGTACAACAAACACTGTTTAACAAAACTGGGTCATCTCTAATTGGCATCAATGCAAGGGTGCAGGATCACGTGACTTTGTTAATGGAAGTCAACACACCGGTAAGCGCTGTTTTTTTCCAAATAACTTTGTAAAACAATTTTTCTTAAGAATTTCAACTAGTGCATGAAAGATAGATTTTGAAGCTGCGTACGTCTATGTGAAATACATCAGAATTACTTTATATCTAAGCATGTGTTCTTTTTTCAATTTAATTATTTATACTGCACAAATATCCTTCACGCAAATTAAATTTTTGTCACCGATTTCAAACGTATTCTCAGGGATCGTCACAAACTGCACGAACAACTGTCTTTTATGCACTAAAGATTTTTGCAAATGTATTTAAATAACGTGACATATTTGTAAAAATAAAGTTCTGAACGGTGTGTTTACATTCTGTCCAGTCCGTGTGTAAACTCACGAAAACCAGGCTGAGTCTGCACCCTGAATACTAAACAGAAACAAAATGGTATAACTGGTTACTTTTACTTTTGTCAACTATTTTTAACAAATTAGTTATCGGTTTTCTAAACAAATTTCAGAAACATTTACAACTTAAGGCTTCATAAAGACCCAATAACCGCAAACTACTGGCCCTTTGGTCTCAAAGTCCTTAACAGTGTATACCAGTACATTTAAAAAAAGGACGTATTTGCCCATTGAGATCCGTCACAAATAATGAACATTTAACATTAAAGTCCACCTGATCAAATGTTATAACGGTTTAAATTCATATTAACAGCATAGATCTTCTCACATGTTGCTGTGAAAACTTCTATTGATTTCAACAATTTGCGGTTAAAATTTTTAAATAAAAATCACGGTCTATCTTGGAAATGACTTTATAGAGAATTTTAGTTATATGGTGACCTGTCGGTAGCCTATTGAATTCAACATTATTGTAACGCTTCAATACGAAGACTCACTGGATTCAGGGAAAAAATTAATAACCGTTTTTGCGTCGAATAAAGTTGGGTGCAACTTATAGTACACATTTTTTTTACTTATCAAAAACATTGGGTGCGAACGCATCCAACGCCCCCCCCCCCCCGGCTACGGGTATAATATACAGGGGTTTCCCTGGCAACTTTGGGAAAAGGAGTCTGGTCAAATAGGGATTTTTTTATCGAAAAAGTGGACCGACAAAGTGGACCGATTTGGGATTTTTTATCAACAAATATTGGCACATCAAACCTTTATTTTGAATAAACAGAATTTGTTTTAACTTTAATTAACAGTCTGTTTACACAAAAGCATTTTTATGTTTAACACATTATTTGTTTATTATAATTAATGAAAATAACTATTAACTCGCCTGCTTATTTATCCATTTACTTTAAAATTCTGCATTATAGTTTAATATCTAAGTTACGTTTTGCTAAATGATCACATTATTTTATCTAAGTAAATTTGAATGGCATATAACATATAACATATACCGAATTTTACTACATGCATGGCGTATAAATAGATGCTGTGAAAGTGACAACCACAACTTGTATTTCGTGTGTAAGCAAAAAGTTCAAAACTGGCATGAAAAGCAGGGGCGAATCGTCATATAAAAAGTTTGTAGCGCAGAGATCATTGAGATGTTTACTTTGACTGTAAAAATGAAGCGCATGGTAATTAAAATGTGTCGCCCATATCGCGAACGCAGTTGATTTCTTAAAACGAAAGAACATAAATGCATTGTATCGTTTAAGTGTAGATAGTTCAGTATTGAACCGAAATTTCGTTGCTGTTAACACCTTCCATGAAGACTGCGTGTAACTCGGGTGCTAATGTCACAGTGAAAAGACGTTGCCATGGATGGAACGCGCGCTGTAAGCTGATGATGTCAAACTGTTTCAATCCAAGGGTGTTTGACAGCACATATTCAATTGGTCACGTGATAATGTTTGTGCGCATTAATACTAATATCATGCGATCGGAGCTATTTTGTTTGCGAATGCAGAATTCTGGATGCAAAGTGGTTAAATGCAGTAACGGACTTCTTGAACATGAACTTTATTTATTAAACACAAAATTACATTCGAATCCAAAAAAGAATGTTCGATTGATATTTTATTTCTTGCTCATGTTTTTATTGAATTCTATTTTTAAACACAATTTACATTAAAAGCACACATGTAAACATCAGCAAAAGATCTGTCGGTGTGTAATTAGTTTCTGTGAATGTCAGATTAGAGTTTCCCTATTAACCTACTATAAAAATGTATCGCCGTCTTAGCGAGTAGATAACATTGTAAATATTTGTTGTGATTGTAATAGAAAATACAGTCACAAGTGAGAAAAGGCGTGCAAATACCATCTGTATTGGTCTGTGATGTGTAAATGGATGTGAACATCAAATTCTCCAACTTTTATAATATATTGTAAAATGATGTAGACATCTATTTTTATGCCCCCGAAGGCGGGCATATAGTGATCGCACTGCCCGTCTGTCCGTCCGTCCGTCTGTCCGTCCGTCTGTCCGTCACACTTTTGCGCTTAGGTTTCGAAAAATGCTCATAACATCTATGTCGCTTCATATGTAACCTTCATATTTGGTGTGTATGTGGACAAGACCTTTCTATACGCACACACAGTTTAACCCCTGTGACATTGACCTTGAACTTAGGGTCCACGTTAAGGTTTCGAAATCTGCGTTTAGGTTTCGAAAAAGCGTTTTCGGGGGCATATGTCTTTCGATGGAGACAGCTCTTGTTTCATCTTTTTTTAAAAGAAAACATCCATTTTATTCGTTTTTTGATACGGGACATGCACAATGATTTTTTTATATACATCTATTAACAACTCACATTACGTATTTTAATAAATGTTTATGATATAAATAATTAAAATCTCGTCATCGTTGTTATTACGTCCTTATTTTACGAAAAACATTTTCTTGGCCGTTCCTGAAATAAAAAGTTAAACAGTTTAAAAATAGTACATTCAATGAACCGTGATTTCTTATCATCATTTCTTATCAGGACTATACATATTATTATATACACATGTACATTTTATTAAACTGTGTTTTACATGTACATCAATCGAAGCAAAGATTTGTATGTTTAACTTTATGACATGCATATTAATATTGTGATAAATATCGATATGATTTCTTCGTATACGTTGTTTACATATGTTTCGAAATGAACTTTTTTTAAAGCGCATATATAAAAATGGTCAATGGCAAACATTAATTAAAGCGCTGAAGGCACTGAATTTGTACGCTATTGCATAATCTCAGACGCAACTCAGTTTTCAAAATTATGTTATAGCTTTTTGTATCGCAAGTTTGAAATGAACACAACCGATTCAAATTTATAAAGAGTGTGTCTTAAAGCACAGGTCGATATGTGGGTGCACTGTTTATCCTCATATGTATTTTATAGAGATAACTTAGACAAATTAACAACAATATGTCTCTTTTTTTTGCAATTGGTTGCTGCACTGGCAACCATTTGAAGAATTTTGGTTGCCTTGCTAAAGAATAACAAGCCTAGAATCATGATGTGCATCTAATACTTTATTTATTTTCTTTAAATAATTGAGCAACAATTTTGCCGACATGACAGACTTTTAATGCATCATGTCTTGTTGTGAGCCGGAATTGAATAATTTCCTAGGCCTAATTGATCCACAGTCGCCAATTTGTATTCTATGTTTAATTGGATTGAGTTGTTTCAAGCTTTGAAAAAGCTAGTTGCCCTGGTTTTTAGCCCAACTCGTGGCACTTGACATTGCAGACGACAGCAATAATTTGCGCTTAATCTTAAAGCACGGGTTTTATATTGGATACATGTATAGTGAATGGTTATTATCACGCGGCTGTAAAAAAGGGTGTAAATCAGTTCTATAAATATACACGATGAAATATACATGCACTGGAATTAAATTGGCCCCGCATCAAATTGTTAACGGGTTTGTCACAACTTACTCACAGTGCTTTCCACAGGATTTTTTTTAAACGCCCCGGGGCCGTCATCAGTGGTGGGGGAGGGGGTGGGGAGATGAGCCCCCTCTGTACGTTATTTATGACGTTATTTTGATCCGTTATGACTCTTTAAGAAAAAAGCTATAAAGTCATGGATGACGACATTTATTTCATTGCTGAACACTTTTTCTCACGCATAGATACGCATAATCCCAACTCGATCGATTCCCAAATGCATCCGTATCAGCCCAACTCGTATCAATTACTGCATACTTACTTCTTATCCCGTCGCTTTTCATTGCCAGATTATCCCGTACAGAAAAATCCCAGTGGACAGGGAGGGATTCGAGCTAGGGACCTCTCTATCTCTAAGTTAGCGTTCTACCGTTACACCACTGTTCCCACTCATTCGGAGTCTGCATAATTTAACAGGCCTACGAGTGCTGTCGCTCATGCAAAGCGTGCGCTCTCATTGGCCAATATCGATTGTATACAACCACGCTCCGCCCAGAGTAGATAAGGCAGACTGACTTGCAAAACTCGAATTTACACATGTATTACAAGCAAAATATGTCACAATAGACACAGGAAATCACTAAAATAAACTGATATCAAATTACATGCAACATTTTTAATAAAATTGGTGGCGAGCTATATAGTGTACACGAAAAAGCAAGCATTTTCGAAATGCTAACAAAAACAAATCTGTAAATAAAAACCACAAGTGAAATTTCATGCAGAAACAGTTGAAATAAAACATGAAGCATGAAAGGCAATCTATAGTCACGTTTGATGTAAGACATGTCAAATGATTATGTAAAGAGGAATAATATAATATAAAAGTATGGGGCACATGCCTATTTGAATATGAAGTATTACCTGCAAATGAAAAAATATATTTTAATGTACATGTTCATTCACATAAACCTGTAATCGACGCAAATTACAGAGGCCGCGGTGGTCCTCAGCGATCGCGGTGGTCAATCGTGATCGATGTGATCCTCCGTGATCGCGGTGATCCACCGTTAGATTTATTGCTCGATAACGCCCGCTCGAGTTCTTATCAAGATAACGGAGACATCACTGCGTTCCACGATATTCGACGGTGTATCGCGGTGACGATAGTAGTCGTCACGCTGGGCTGAATCACGGTGATGCGCTAGATGAAGTGTAACAGTGTTAATAGGAAAGACTCATAAATTGTTATATTTATTAATTATAAAAACGATTGTGCTGGCATATTTGATATGGTGTCCATTTAGCTATAAAGTTCCTGGTTGATCCCCACTTGTACCTAGTTTGAGTTCTCAAAATCATCTTAAAAGAATTTGTATAATTTAAAATAGGACCGAACAAGACTCTTTTATTTGGGGCTGAATAAGCCTGTAACCAAATCGACACAGGTTTGAGGCCGAGGCTGAATGGGTCTGCTATAATCTGAAGACACCAAGTATCGGTTCTACCAAGGAAATGTTGGGTGTTTAAGTGAGCATCAGACTTATTGTGCAATCTGTCTAAAACAAGAGAGTTTAAATAAATAATTATTATTTGTTCAAATAAACATTCTGGCTTTCAGCACAATTATTTATATTACTTGTATACAACTTCCGTTCCAATCTTGGTTGTTAGGGAACTATGTCAAAAGCAACTATGACACACTAGTATTTTGCATATTGCAATGTTCCATGAAAATGATGCTGATGATAATTCAGCACGATGATGGATGATTACTAATTAGTCTATAGATGTTCCTTAAAATTTCAATTTTACTAGCAATTCCACTTTTAGTTCAATTGCTTCGAAAACAGTTGAAAACAACACTATTCCCTTGTATAACTGTAGCACAAATAATGAAATGGCGACCAATAAACCAGAGATTGATTTATGGAATAAATCGTCTGTTGATCCAGAGTGGCCCTTTTAGCTAACTGGTTCATGCTGACAAAATGTACATATTCAGATACTACATTGAATCGTCTGACATATCATCAAGTATTATTTGAAGTAAAACGATGTATATGGATATGTTTTGATGCTCAACAATCTTGTGTTGCCATACATTTAATCTCTGAGTTTCACGCAAATCAATTATGACACAAGAATGTTGCGTGCTTGCCCCAGCTGTAGAGCTTTTGATAACAATCTTCGTTAGAATGAATCCTCGTTATGATGAACTAGTAAGTTATCTAATAATTGTTGGACACAACACAACTACGTCTTTCGAATATGGAAATGTTGCGGTAACGTATTTTTTTTATAATTTATTTTCGGCTTAAGGTTAACTGTAAGTTATAATTAGTATGTTCACGTTTTTTTTTCTTACTTATGTATTCATTGTACGCGATGATGTTATGTTTGTGGTTGAGAATTAAGTTATGGTGTGGATAAAACTATTAATAGACTTAAATTACATTTATCGAACTGAAGCTATATGAAGTTATAGAAATACTTTTTAAATCTATTACAAAATTTGTTAATAGCATTTTACATTTCATTAGAATTATGAACATTATGTCAGTTTAGGTATTTATAAATCTGGAAGCAAATATTTGTTCATATTGTACAAACGGACGATGGCAACAAGTACGCTGATCCGTCTCTCCTTTGTACAACAAATTGCGGCGAATTTGTATATCGCATAGTACCGCAAAATTATTCAGAAGATGCACTCGATGGATCCACATCATTTGGCGTATAAAATTATATAGGAGTATTTAGGAGCATCTGTGCGTTTACAAAAAAATCAAACAGTGCCATTTTGTCATTGTAGTTGCCTAATTTGAGCAAAGATATAATGTAAGGGGCAAAATAGGTTGAAATTGCTTTATAGAGATTGGCGATAAAATCATTAAGCACGTCAAAAACATCAACGCATACAATAAAGTGAAAAGTTTCATACCCCTGTCAACAGACAATTGATAATGTGCATCCTGTCTGGAGTGATCATCCGGAAACCTGGAAAAGAATAAAGAGCGAATCTGTAAGATTTATTTCGTTTGAAAATATGATAACGTCCCTTGTATAGGCCTTTTCGAAATATTCTGTAAACAAGATGTGTTTTGATTAGTTGATTACTTTGTTTCCACGGTTAGTAATCATGTTCCCTCGAGTAGTTAGGTCTTTACCACGAGTAAACTACATGTCGTTTCCACGAGTCCAATAAGTTAGTTATGTCGTTACCACGACTTATTAACTCGTTCCAAAGAGTAAGTTATTTTAATAAAGTCGTGGGAACGAAACACTTGTATGTAGAGAATGAACCGCGATGCAAAAGTAACGTATGCAATATTTTAATAGTATATACTAAAACAAAGTGAATTGTATAATAAATGTATGCATAAAAACAACAATTAAAACAGAACATAGAAAATACGTAGAATAACTGTAAATATATAACACCACATCCATGGTCATTTATAAAATGGTTGCATTTTACAGCATTTATATATGCATTATAGGATCGAATATATTATACAATCATACCTTTACATAAACATACAGCTTAATTTTTTTCAAAATGTTTCCACTCTTATAGAAACGTAAAAAAATAATGAAACATACCTTCATATTAATCTGTTAAACGCTACAGTGTTAATTACCTCAAAACATGGATTGCTTATTAATTTGTAAATAATCACGACACGTATGAGCCACGTGACTTGGAGACACATCCGTCACTCAATTTTCAAAGCGGTATATTGGCAATTCGTGGACATTAAAATTCATTTTCGTGCTGTTGTCCTGAAATAAATACTGCATGCGGTGCAAAGAACTGGCTTAATATACGCTAAGCAGTGTTTTCAGGGTTCTCTTCTTGATCTGCATATCACTGGCAACGGTTGCTGGGGACTACGCATGCGTGTGCAACTACGAGATTGAAGCTGGAGTGCTTCTTCACCCGAATGACAAAGCCGAACTGCTGGGACAGATGTTCGAGTTCGACTGCAAGCCAGCGGGCTTCGGAAACAGCGCCGGCAACTATCTGGAGATCATGTTTGAGGGTAGAGTGAGTGTCATAATAGTGTACTTTTAATCATCATCCTATTGAATGTGGTGATTTGATATCTTCTTTTATAAACACTTTTTATTTAAACACAATTTTTATCCCCACGCTTTTCGAGAAAAAGTGGGGATTATGTGGTTATCTCCGCCGTCCGTCTGTCCGTCCTGGCATCTATCTCATCCTACACTATAAGCACTAGAACCTTGAAACTTACACACATGGTAGCTATGAGCATATGTGCGACGGTATTGGCGACGGAATTTTGATCTGACCCCTTGGTCAAACGTTATGGGGGTTGGGGTGGGGCCGGGTCAGAGATTTTCCTGCGACCACGAGAAAGGCTAATAACTACTGTGTCCCTTCAGATATTGATTTCCTATTTGGTATGCATGTGTATCTAGACAACACCTTTCCATGCGCATACAATTTTTTACCCCTGTGACCTTGACCTTGAACTTGAGATCAGCGTTCAGGTTTCGAAATCTGCGACCGCGATTCGAAAAAGGCTCATAACTACTGTGTCCCTTCAGATATTGATTTCACATTTGGTATGCATGTGTATATGGACAACACCTTTCCATGCGCATACAATTATTGACCCCTGTGACCTTGACCTTGAACTTCGGGTCCGCGTTTAGATTTTGAAATCTATAATGTGGATATCTCCGCCGTCTGTCCGCCCGTCCGTCCGTCCAGGCCATTATCTCCTCCTACACTATTAGCACTAGAACCTAGCTATGAGCATATGTGCGACAGTGCACTATATGGAATTTTGATCTGGGTCAAAAGTTATGGGGGTTTGGGTGGTGCCGGTTCAGAGATTTCCACTCTTTTTTAAGGTCATTTTACATTAACTTCTTCATATCTACACCGATTTACTTCAAATTGATATTGAACATCTCTTATGACAATACGTTCAATCTCAACTATGCATGGTCCCATTACCAACCCTGGGGCGCCCCTTGGTCAAACATGCGGCGTGGGGATACGCGTCGGCCTCTGTCGCGCCATTTCTAGTTCCAGTTTTAAACATTTTGTGGAAGTATTGAAAACGTGCTTCCGAACAATCAAATTGATAACTCGGTGAGCGCAGACGATTTGTATTAATCAATCTGTTAGTAAATCCAGAGCATTCCGGAGAAAATTGATCTTTGCAATTGTAACCTTGCCATAGAGTTTACGGTAGCCACTTCTTCGTTCACAAGTAAAACTATTCCAGACCTTGTGAAGGATTTTTAGTTTGTAGCGCTTTTTTATGCAAATCAGTGCAAGTTCCTACATAATGTATTGTTTATAAAGTTAACAGTCAAAACTTTGAAAGAAAATCAAAATAAAGAAGTTAACTCCTACAGATTAATGGAATTTGATTCTACCATCATCACGTGGTATAATAGCTAAAGGGATTTGATACGAGCTATTCTCGATATCTGTAAAATCTCTGCGCAAAGGAAGTTGCAGATGCGATGTCACGATTGGTATTTTTCTACTTTGCACCATACATAACGCAATATACAACTTTGCATGTACAATTTATTTCGGAACGTTAAGAATGAGAAGAGTCGACACGGTGACTGATACGTTATGCGTATCTTAGCGTTTGCATGGGGTAGTATCAGAGAATAAAGCGACTGATATGAGTATTTCAATGAACAATTCGTGTT